>NW_013952570.1:743500-748186 GCF_001266775.1 Austrofundulus limnaeus | reverse complement strand
GTGTGTGTGTGTGTGTGTGTGTGTGTGTGTGTGTGTGTGTGTGTGTGTGTGCGCGTTTTTGACTGCGTCTGAACCTTACCTGACATTCTGACTTTCGCTGCCTCCTCGAGTACCGTTAGAACTCGGACTAAAGACACAAAGCAAAAATGAGTCTCCATTTGATTTTATGAGCAAATTTTATGTTTCATTTTTCTGGTTCTTACTTCAAGACTAGGTGCAGGTTTGCCGAGAGGCGTGGGTCTGTGAATTGCGTGGTACGGTTGTTGTGATCGACAAAGTAAACCCTCCCTGTGGCCGTGTTTCGTATCTCCCATCCTGGTGGTAAAGGACCAAGTTCCTCACAGTTCACATTACTTAGATCTCTGAGGAACAACAGAGGGGCACAGAAAATGGTTGGAACAGAGGAAAAGAAAATCTTGCATACCAAACTAGGTGTAGGAACACAAATATTGACTAACTGGACAAAACTTCTCTTCCATTCTTCCACTTCCTCCTATGTAAATTATTTACCACTGCCTGCAGCCACTTCTACTCAAGTTGATGGAGACAAGAAGGTTCACAAATTTCACCAGTCTTGCTAAGCTACCTCTAAACTTTCTGTTTTACATTAGTCCAAGAAAACTCCAGCGCATGTTAGACTCAAGCTGGCTGATCTGATCACAAGCAGACGGCTGGAAGGCAAATTCATCTGAAGCGATCGGATCTCAGTTACCTGCTCTGTATGTAAATAAACTGAAGGAGGGTTTTTTTTTTCTTTGACAAAAATTTGGGTAATTAAAAAATATTTAGCTTGAAAAAAACAACAACAAACCTTCAGAATATTCCCACACATTATTTCATTGTTAAAATCTGAAACACATATCACTCATTTTATCATAGTCCCAGGACTGAAGGGGTCTGAACATTTGTAAGGTGTCATAGGACCACCAAACTTTAGCTAGAACAATAAAAATGTAATCCATTTCTAGTTTATTTAGGAAGTGAGGAAAATTCAATTTCTTTTTAAATTCACATGTAGTTTTTTTTGTGTGTAAATTTTCTTTGAACTATGGTCACTGATAGAACATCTTCTAGACTCTCTGGTAGAAACAACTGAGAGCTGTGAGCTGCTGGTCATGTGTCCCAAAGCAAACCTTTTCAGGTCTGGTGCTAGAGAACAGAACAGCAGTTAGAGCTCTGCAACATGGCTTTCCTCACATCCTGTCAGACTCCTAACAAGCTGCAGGTTTGTGGCTGCTGCAACACAGACTACGGCTGGAKTTAGTAGATTTAAGAAGATCATATCCCAATTACTGCATGTGTTTTATTTCTCATTTCTTCATCACCTTGCWTTATTCTGTTCAAAACTAAGAAAACAGGAGCTTATCAACAGCTTTTGTTAGGTCAGAGATGAAATACACCCAAGATAGGTCACCAGTCTGTTATGGTTTGTTCTTTGGTTTTTCCTTTTGAAAACAAAATCTAAAAAGAAAACTGTGGTTTTTTTAAACCTAAATGTAAATTTGTAAAATTAAACTAATTAAAAATCCACAGATGAAGAGTTTGTAGTGGCTGTAAGACTGCCTAAAAACGAAATATATTGCCAATAAAAATATTGACATGGCTGCACTTCAAACCTTATTCTGCATTATTTTGAATATTAAAGAAATTTTATTTACAGTAAGATTATCATCTTTCAATGAGATGTGTCGACTCCCTCTAAATAAGACAAACATCAATGGTGAGATGTTGGTAGTTTCAAAACTAAGTGAAAACAAACACACTAAGAGTTCAGGCAAATGATTTCCAGTTCAGCCAGAAGGTCCCAAATGATGCAAAATATAAAGGTTGTCTTTGATATAACCATTAAAACGGGGTGAGGGGTAGCCTTTTTTCAAAATTTTAATTGTGTTTTTTCTAATTTTGTTTTAAAAACACACACATAAAAACACACCAAATTATTTAATATTTCTCATTTTATTTTGAAAAGGAATAAACATAAAAGGAACCATAAACGGATTGTAATCAGTTTCTCAGTGAGTCAACACAGACTGGAAAACCCAACTCGCTCCAGTCTATGACCAGTTTCTGCATATTTTCCATTAAACAATTAAAGTATATACATGTACTATATAATAATAATATATACTGTACATATACAGTCATGTAGAATATACCTGGGTACCCTGGGGTCATGCCACGTGCTGACTCCAGTCTGAGTGTGGAGAAAATAAACTTGGCCTTGCTGCGTCGTCCTTTGCTCTGTAAAAAGACACGAGAAACGTTAACAGAGGTTCCTCACCCTAACTCAACCTTCACTTTCTGTGCGTCAATTAAAACGGCRTGATTCATTCGCCACGTGTGCGCAGATTGTGCTAAATCTGTCGAAGTAAGAGAGTGATCTGACAGATGGAGATGAAAGGACGTCTTGAGTCAGCAGAGCTCCCATAAGGCAGCCAGGAAGAGGCGGGGAGGGAGGGAGGAGGTGAGAGACAGGGCGAGGAACGCTGGAGAGGAAAACTGAGGAGACATGGGGGGTGGATGTCTGACTTTTCAGTTGGTAAGCTCATTCATCACAGCCTGACGGAGATGTTTCCATGGAACTGTCTGCCAGAAAACCCTTCTCTGCCATCTCTTTGGATCCTATATGCTGCTTTCACACCTAAACTTCCAAACGCTCCACTCGGCTGACAAATGTGTTGTTGCAGTCAACACGGAGCGTGCCATCTGACCCGTGTTACAAGCAGACGAAATGTTTTAAAGAAGCTTCAAGAATCAATTTGAGGAGAGCGTTAAGAACATTAAACACTGGGGAAATGCTTTACCCAGGCAAGACCGTTGTACATAGAGCCAAGTTCCTTTTCAGTCATTTCACTCAGTACAACACACAGTTGTATATGGGACACGCGCGCTCTCACGCGCCTGGCTGAAGCCACCTYTAATCACGTGTTTAGACCGGTGACGTGGTGACGTTGCACGCCGGGTGACAGGCTCCGCCTTCACCCTTATAAGTTCGGAGTCACYAGCGTCATTACTCAGTTCTATCGCCCTTCACCTCGCGATAGTCACCTCTAAACCTGAGCTCACATAGCTGCTGCTAGTTAGCTCAGCTTCTAAGGTTCTTAGGCTAGCTTTACTGGTTCTAATCGCATTACCTACTGGTTCGTGTGTCTGCCACTCGACGCTACTTAAGTGACCTTTATTTTCTGCTGAAAATCTGTTTTGTGGTTCACGATGAGCACAAAACCACCTTCGAAGAAGCYRAAGTCTTCTGTTCGCCCCTGTCCTCAGGGGTGCGGCTTTAAGCTTCATGAGAAGGACCAGCATGAGGCCTGCCCGGCCTGCCTAGGAATCATTCACGCTCGACGGGTGCTTGTGGAGCCCGAGTCCTGCCGGACCTGTGCCGGACTTTCGCGTCCGACACTGGAGAGGAGAGTGAAATTCCTGGAGAAAATGCTGGGGGAAACTGCTGTTTTCCGACAAWACCCGCTGCTCTBCGAATCCAGCCAGACGGCTCAGTCCGATGAAGACGAGGATTCGGCGGTCGAAGCCCCCGCTGCAAGCTGGGCGGACCAGATTGAGCACGAGGTGGCCTCACCCGACATCGAGGGGAGCGAGACCCAGTTTCTACTGGATCTAAACTAAGAGGAGGACGATGTTCTGCAGATGGAGCAGGAGGTTCTCAGTCTGTCCGAAGACGATGAGGAGCTGTGTCCAGCTCACTCCACCCCCACTGCTGAGAGGGTGGACCAGGATTCGTCCTTCTTGTCCCTGTGTCGCCGAGCTGCTGTTAAACTGGAGGTACAGTGGCCCGACCCCCCACCTGCTCAAAAGCCGTCGAGGTTCGCAGGGTTTTATCTCCCGYCTGAACCGGCTGATGTGAAGCACCGTCTGCCTATGTTTCCGGACTTTGTGTCGGAGCTGACGTCTTCCTGGAGCAAACCGCTGTCCATCCGCGCCTTCGTRSCCRRRCAGGGTCAGTACTTGGACGTGGAAGGGGCAGACCAAGCAGGCCTGGTGGGCATCCCTCCAATGGAGCCTTCTTTAGCCGCTTATTTGGCTCTGTCTCACAACCAGGGTGTGAGCGGGCCCACCCTGCTCCTTTCCAAGCCCTGCAGATTCTCTTTGGCACAGCTGGAGAAAATCTACAAAGCCCAAGGTAACACCCCCCGTGCGCTGAGCTCCGTCACCATGCTTCAGACCTACCAGGCCATGGCCTTGGCTGAACTGGCAGCTCAGATGCCGCAGGAAAACCCCCTTTTACCCCTGCTGAACGAGATCAGACTGGCGTCAGACCACATCCTGCGTGTTCCGCTGTGCAGCGCTGGCTCTGGGGAAAGGAATGGCTTCTACTGTGGTGGCGCAGAGGCACCTGTGGCTAACGCACTCAGACGTTCCCGACAAGGACAGAGCGGCCTACTTGGATGAACCAATAACGCCTACAGGACTGTTTGGTCAAGCGTTTGACGTCATCCAAACCAAATTTGAACAGAGGAAGAAGCAGGCTGAGGCACTTCGCTGCATCATCCCCAGAAGCGACGCGATGCCCAAGGCCCCGAGCACATCCAGGTCTGCGTCTCATCCTCCTCCGTTCAAGAAGGCGGCAACACCCGGGACTTCAAAGGCCCAGCCCACCGAACCTTCCAGCTAGGCCTGTCACGATAACAAATTTTGCTGGGCGATTAATTGTCTCAAAATTTATTGCGA
>NW_013952570.1:735168-742708 GCF_001266775.1 Austrofundulus limnaeus | reverse complement strand
GGATTGTAGAGGCCATCTAGCTAGCATATAGCAGCAAAAACCTTCCAATCCCTCTTAGAGTTAAAGCTCACTCCACCAGGKGTGTAGCGACATCTTGGGCCCTTTTTAAAGGGGTACCTGTGAGTGACATTTGTGCCACGGCCAGCTGGGCCTCACCAAACACATTTGGACGATTTTACAGCCTGGATATGACAGCACCTTCGGTGGCTCATTCTGTACTTTCTGCCGGGCCCAAAGCTCTGCATTAGTACAGTACTTACTCAGGCACACTACTTAACTCAGGTCTGATACTGCTCTGCGGGGCGCTTTGACAAGTCCCATATATAACTGTGTGTTGTACTGACTGAAATGACTGAAAAGGAACGTAAGGTTATGAATATAACCACAGTTCCTTGAAGGAATGGAACAAAGTACAACACCTTGTTGGCCCTGCATCACAAAAGGCTCAGTGAAGGGAGGTATCTAACTGAGTAATGACGCTGGTGACTCCAAACTTATAGGGTGAAGGCCGAGCCTGTCACCTGACGTTCAACGTCACCACATCACCGGTCTAAAGACGTGTTTAGAGGCGGCTTCAGCCAGGCGCGCGAGGGTGCGCATGTCCCATATACAGTTGTGTGTTGTACTTCGTCCATTCCTTCAAGGAACCGTGGTTATATTCATAACCTTATGTTCTGTTTGGCATCAGTGCATGACACAGGAAGCACCTTTAGGGTCCAATTACTTTTTTCTTATTTTGTTCTAAGAGCAAAGAAATAGTTTCTGTCTGATTTTGTTGTTACATTACTTTTTACGACAATGACTGAATAACATCATGGCTGCAGCAATCATGTTTTATTCAAGTACTGTATCAAAAACTTTAATGATTTGCTTTTACAATAAAAACAGCTCTGACCCTTTCCACTGCCAGAATCACGTGATCTCATGTAAGATCAGTTCAGCTATTTATTTATTTCACAACCTTTCCCAAAAAAATTTCTACCCATAAAAAGGAAAACAGCCACCTGAATCTCAGATACAGCTGTTTGGGGATGAGATGATAGATTTTAACGGTCTGTTACAGGATTTTTTGACAATCCAACACGTTTTACTGTATTGTCCTGGAAATATATCTGACACTATCTGCATGATACAAACTGATAACTAGTAAGTGGACTGTACTCTTATTTTCACCTCTCTAGCCAACCAGGACCATCCACACGTTTATACAGTACTCTGCTACCTCTACAATCTGAACAAGTCATTATATTGGTGCTTTAGATCGTATTCATACACCAATGGAGGCAAAGAGGGGTTCAGTGTATTGCTCAGGGATAATTCGACACTTTGACACGTGACAGCAAACTGGTGGAATTGAACCTCTGACTCTCTCAGAGAACGACTGCTCTAACCATTGATCCACAGTCGCCCCATCTGTTTGAAGGCAGATGAGTTCCTGATCATAGTTGGGAGATTTTAGGCTCTATGCTGGAAATGCAGAAGCTTGACTATTTGTGATTCCTTTTCATGCGAAAGTTATCAAGATGACGCTTAACCCCCCGCACCGACCCAATAGAATCCCTCCATAAAGACACACAGAGCTACTTGATTTACTGAAGAAATTTAAAGTTAGGAAGATTAGGACTGATGTTAAAAGCATAACACTATACTCTTAAGTTCTCCTTGTTGTAATGTTGACAGTGTTTTTACCTTTTTCCATCAAAACATAATAGATTAGTTACATGTCCGAAATATCTGTTACAACACATAATTAAACGTTGGAATAACATTAGCTGAGAATTTTGTCTGAATGCCTGTAACTCAGCCATAGGTCAGCAGGGGGCAAGCGAAGGCATTGAAGAACCTGAATAAATAGATGGACTTCCTGGTTTTTCGGCAGTGTTGATTTCCTGTCTGCTTCAATAAACCTCACTCAGATCCAGAGTTCTGGTGTTGTATGGTTTAATTCCTTCTACAAATCATTTCATTTAACAATTGTGTTTATAATTTCGACTTCAGTTTATTGAATACGAATTTTCTTACACTACTGTGCACATTACGTTTTGGATTTTTCCATCTCTTTACATCGGTTAGTACACGATGACTCAGAAAGYTGCATCTTGTTAGTCTGACTATAAAGACTGAATGTGTCCACAGAGAACTCTTTTAATCAGAAACACATCCGTCCACTGTTTGTATAAAGTTGTTTTTGATGTCCTGCTGCTGTGGGGTGCTAATTCTGCTTTACTTTAGAGCACATGTGTCAAACTCAAGGCCCGGGTCAATCCCGTGTGGCCCGCCAGGGGGGTAGCCCACCCCCCAGAAAAATTTATTTATTTATTTATTTATTTATTTATTTATTTATACTTAACATGAAAATTGTTTCTTATATCAATGGTAAACTTCAAATTTCTGATTAAATGCAACAAAATAAATTTAAAAGATGAAAGACAATAACAACTGTCCTGCCCCTGAGCTGTTGGCTTTAAGAGCAGTTTAGTTGGATAACACAGTAATAATGTCTGAAAATAAGCTGCTTTGGAGTCAGCATCAACCATAAACTAAATCTGCCATAATGCATATTAGCTACTCACTAGAAACTCATCAGTGAGTAAAACTTTATTAGTTTTACTTTTAATAATATTCTATATTTATTTCAGATTTAGTCAGTCATACAGTTAGTTCTTATCAGAGTTTAAAAGAGGACGTGTTAAAACACAGTTTAGTCAAAGTTAAACATGAAACGTCAAAGTTAACTACAACTGGCCCTTCGAGGGCCACCATAACGCTCATGTGACCCTCAGTGAAAATGAGTTTGACGCCCCTGCTTTAGAGTGTTTTAGAGTTCCTTTTGTTTGACATGTCATGGACGTCTTAAATTTTTGGTGTCGTCTCAGTTTTTTCCCTCCAACGTACGTAAAGTAAGCATGTTGTGTAAAAGTAATACTGGTCCCTGTGAAACATGGTAGCCATGGAGCAGTACACAGTCGTAAATTAAACAAAGCAGTGCGTCCAAAATCTTTGCCAGGAGTATTTTGTAATGGTTATTCAAATTAGTCAGTGAATTGTTTCAAGGTGCTGCTTTTGAATAATGTTGCTAAATCAAAGTCACACAAGTGTAAGACTTCAAGTCTGAATTCTTCAAAATACAGAAAGGCAGGAGCATTGAGTCTAATGTTGTAAGACCTAAAAGTGAGCAGGAGGATAGGATAGTATAAGAGATAGAGAGACAAGTACAAAAACCCTCCTTATCTGAGTGCATGAAGCTGCAATTCAGTTCTTTGGCTCTGGCTTTTAAATCCCACAGACCAATTACTGTGAAGATAAACAAAACTCCCTCAGGATATGTGGAGGGTTTGTGTTAGCTTTTTCATGAATGCTTCTGATTGTTTGAAAATGAACAGGGGAGAGGGGTGTGAATGGCCGCCGCCAGACTGTAGCTGCTACATTGGTTCAATTAGACGGTTTTAAAATGCAGCCAATTTTTCAGGCTGCCTGTGTGGAGCTGGAGCATCACCATCATGAAGACAGAACAACATCAAACAGGCAGGTAGGGGTGAGGGGGAAAAAAGTCACAGCAGCCGAGTGCCCAAAGTTTCTTCAAGCAGCCTACTGATGACGATGGCGATAATAAAAGAGGTGTGTGTGGCAGCAGAGCTTGGATTCAGCCTCATGAACTATATCAAGACAGTCATAAGAGGCAAAAGTCCAAAACCTCATGACTAGGAATGTGTGATATGGCAAAAAATTCATATCACAATAGACATTATGATGAGTGGCGGTAACGATATATATTACGGTTTAAACTTAAAATAGAAAATAAATAAAACACACATTAATTGGGTGGAATAAATATGTATAGGTAAAAAAAATTTAGACCTTAAAATCTCCTTTTTAAGGGACACTTTAAAGTCTCCCATAAAAATCTAAATTTAAGGGAGATCTACCTGGTTAAATCATATATCTCACACACAGAATAACTTTAATGTAATAGATATCTGCATCCATTGGGTGTTGTGTTTGGAATCACCAGCTTCGTTTTAAGGTGGTAAAACAAATTGCTTGTATTTATTCCTTTCTACACATGTCCTGATGCATTTCAGTAATCCAGGTAAAATATCAAAAAGAAAAAAAATTGTATAGGTCTTCTGGACGGGTTCTTCTTTACTGAAACGTTTCGTCTCTCCTCCAAGAGACTTCTTCAGTCTGAGAGTTTCAGGCAAAATTCAGGCTTTTAAGCACTGCCTCCATGTGACTGATACTCACATCACATGGCTATCGTTGACATCTAATTAACACTTATTGTTAACAGGGGGTGGAGTGATACTGGCAATAGCCGCGCTGTAGGAGGGGGACAACTGAAAACGGAGGCCCCCACCTCTGTTTAATGATGGATGGTCTTTCTTCACAAAAATGGCTTCTTTTACTCCTCTCTCAAACCAACGTTCCTCTCTATCAAGAATGAGAACATCCTCATCTCTGAAAGAGTGACCGCTGGCCTGTAAATGAGTGAAAACTGCAGAGTTCTGGCCATTAGATGTAGCTCGTCTGTGTTGGGACATTCTTTTGAACAGTGGCTGCTTTGTTTCCCCGATGTATAACTGGTCGCAGTCCTCCTGGCACTTAACAGCATATACAACATTGCTCTGTTTGTGCCGGGGCACCGGATCTTTGGGGTGAACCAGCCTTTGCCGTAATGTGTTTTGGGGTTTGAAAGCCACTGGGACCTCATGTTTAGAAAATAAACGTCTCGATTTCTCCAAAACACCCGCAACATACGGAATAACCACTGGTTTTTTCCTTTCTACACACTTTGCAGATTATTTTTTCTGCTCTCCACCTGTTTAATCTGTGCACGCTCCGGTGGGGTGACAATCATTAGTCGCGCTTGGGAGTGCGGCCGTGGGTCGTCGCGCTATGACCGCAGGAGAAACGAGGTCCAGACTGATTTTTGTGCGTCCCACCTGAGCACTGACTTCACCTGCACTGACAGTCGCCTCGCTGCGTGGAAATGAATGGAGAGCGAGCGACGTCGCCTCCCGTGTCGAGCCCTTCACACATGCCATGGCGCACGCTCCTCCAGCTGCAGGCAGTGTGGTCGGTTGGCATCCGACCGGAGGACGCGCCCTCACGTAAATATGTAAACAGTTCGGTGTTCATTTTCACACACCTGAACCAGGTCCGGATAAGTTTTTCTCCCCCCTCTTCATTTGCGCTCTCAGCCACGCTGCTTCCTGCTTCCTCTGTTTTGACTCCAGCCGGTTAAGTCATCAAAAAGAATTGCGCGGTTGGCCGGTAGACTACAGATCTCTATCATAGGACAAATTTATATTGTTTCTACCGTAYATCGTTTATATCGCAAATTCCTACTCATGACAATAAATACTGCAACGAGCCCTCGAGACATTTTATTACTCTACCTTTGTTCAACACGCTTTGCATCCAGGCCTGAGGATGTGGTACACTCTACTTGCATGGGACCAGCAATGTGCTCATACTGCCAACTCAGTTATTCACTTGATGAGATATTGTGCTCAGTGCATTAGTCATGATGGTTTAATGYGTACAGTTTTATTTCTGTCACTCTATTAAGGGGTTATATTTTTCCACTAAGTGTGTTTATCTGTAATAAAATAAAAAACTGCAGTCAGCTGATGAATACAAGTACTTCATCAACTTGTCTAATCTCCATGAAAAAAGAAGTTTATTGAAACATGTTTTAATCCATCAACACATCAATGTGTCTAGAATTTTAAAAAATATCCAAGAAAATATCAAGATACAGTATTCTGTTTGGCAATTATAAAAAGCTTTGTATTTGTTTCGCTGTATTTTCAGTTCACGTCATTATTTTCAATAGATGTAATGTTTTATGATTTATAGTGCATTATGTGTGTGTGTCTCCATAACTACAGTGTGTGTCTTTGCTGTGGTGTTGGTGCCCTACTGACCGTATCCCTCAGGAAGGTCTGGGTGCATGTGCAGATGGGTTCTGCTCATATAGTTGCGGTGCCTCTGTGATCGCACCCGTCTCTCCTGTGCCCGCTGGTCGCCATCACCGGATGGTAGTGCTGTGGTGGGCGTGGCGCCGTTCGTGCTAATGGGCGTGTTTTCATCTACGATGCAGCTGAGTGGCCGGCCGGGGCTGGAGTACTCTGATGCAGGCCTGAGAGAGAGAGACGGGTAATGTAAGGAATATTCTATCTGTTTGTTCATCCATCCATCCATCCATCCATCCATCCATCCATCCATCCATCCATCCATCCAATCAGTATATCAATTAATCACTGTAAAGAAACTGGAAGAGGAATGAAGACAAATCTGATATTTTTTCAAAAAGTAAAAAACAACTGAATTAAAGAAGGCTAAACTTGGGGAATAGAAGGCACAACATGCTCTAAAATGTTTCTCAGGACAGGCAGAAGAAGAAATGAATATTAAAGCCAGATGCCTCTGCATCCCTTCATGTCAGCTTCATGATTTCCTTGGCTCTCCCACATCATTGAACCTCACTGTCTGGAGCAATCTGTCTGACACCTTTCTTTTTGGGAACCCACTTCAATGTTCACCAGGGCTTTCCAGTTTAAGAGCGCTGAGGTCAGAGATGAGGACTTCCATGGACCCCGTGCTGTTTGATGAAAGAGGTCTGGGTTTAAGTTTCCGTGGGGAGCAGAGTGCGCTCACCTGGTCGGCCTCTCCCACTGTGTGGTGCGTGTGATGTGGTTCAAGTACTGGATCCGTCCAGACGCAGTTCTCCTCTCCTCCCAGCTGGCAGCAGAAACACACACAGACACAGCGGTGAGCTAAGCCGACTCGCTGCTCTATTTCACCACATGCTAAAGTCCTATTCTGATTCACTTTCTGTATTATTATCTCCTTCCTTGTACTCAAAGACAGCATGTGTTGTTTATGATTTGCAGCAGCTGATAAAATATGAAAAAATGCAGAGATTTTGTCTAGCTCACCCATCTGGAAGATCATTGTCAAACAGCCGACTGCAGTCCACCACAGGACCTCCTGTGCCTATCCGGTCCCTCGACTGCAGGCTCACTTCAGGAACACATGGTAGACAGATGCAAGTACTAGTGTTACTAGACAGCAGATCACAGCCATGGCACAGAGATTTGATCATAACATGAAGTCAAGCTATATATATTTATGAGGAACAGGCAAAGGTTTGAATTTGATCAAAGGCACAGTGAGTGGTCTGGGTGTATAAAGCTACACTATTCGTAGTATTTATATATTTTTTGTGTTTGTGCTTTGTGTTACATATTTACTTTTAAATAACAAAAAAATACAGCACCAGGTCTTTACAGAGTATTAAACTGAAGATGAACATCAGCACATGGCATGTTGCAAAATAATCTGRTGTTATTATGAYCCCCACACGCGAAGCGTAAGTGGGAGTCATATTGTTTTCATACTGTTTATTTATTTATTTATTTATTTTCTCAGTGATTTTTGGTCAACCGTAGCACAAAAACGGCTGCACCGGTCAACATGAAATTTGGCAGGACTGTAGATGAGTCTGACCTACACTGCGCCAGCCAACAGTTTT
>NW_013952570.1:711306-734951 GCF_001266775.1 Austrofundulus limnaeus | reverse complement strand
TTTTTTTTTTTTTTTTTTTTGCTTTTTAGCTCTGATGAAGCTCTATCCATCAGGCCCACCAATCAGTGGTTCAGAAGTGGTCCTCAAACAGTTTACTTGGATAAATAAAAGGTTAAATAAATAAAATAAATTAAAAAAACTCCATGTGTAACACATTGTGTACAGTTTTTTTCCTTTTTGTCTTCTTATGGCTTATTTTGTTTTATTTATTTATGCTTTGCTGACAGCTGTGACCTTAGCATCTATCTTTCATTCGTCACGTAGTACTCATTTGGAATGAAAATCCTTGAATTCTTGATTTAACCATTATTCTGCACAAAATTTAACTGACTCAAATACGCTTGGAGCATTTTTTAGGTCCTGATTTATATTCAAAAAAATCAAGTCTAAGCATCAATTATGTTTTCTAAATAAAAACATTAAAAACTAATTAATAACTCAATTTATTTTAATCAATATGCAATAGAAATGTATATTAAATTTAATATTAATCATGATTAATTCACAGCTATTTTGGGATTAATCAGATTAGAAATATTTATCATTTGACAGCCCTAATTTATAATAAACCTAGAAAAACCACCTCAGCAGCCACCACCTGAAGTAAATGTAATGCTTCTACATTTGTAAAAAAAAAAACAACTAAAAAAACTGTCCAGTTTATGTCAGAGAACCAGGTGATCAATGTTTTCTCTTGTGTTGTACAGCAAGCTTCCTTTGTTAGCTTATTATGATATTGTGTGATTTCTGAGAGCAGCTGGAAATTTTCTCCTGAAACAAGCATTGTGATTGTCTCATGCTCAACAATACGCTGTAGAAACTGTCAGGAGGACAAACCAAGCTGCCTGCCGTTGCTCTGAGGGCTCTTGACTGGGGCACGCCCTCCTGTTGTTTCTGTAATGTCTCTTTGTCCAACAACGGTCATTTTGCTGCCTGAACCAGACTCTAGTTTAGGCCTGGCTATCTCAGGTGCTTTTATTTGCCCCTTACTGCCTCTATCCTTAATAAGAGAGGTTGTGTCATCCTGCTCTGAGCAGGACAACAAGCCTCAAGTGRAGCTTTGATGTGATGTGGCTCATTGCGCTGGTGACTCAGACTTCAGACTTCAGAACTTAGCCATGACCTTGCCCTGGTCTTTGCCCTAGAATAGTGTTTACCTGACTAAATGTCTGTACTGTGTTGTACACAATACATACCAAAGTTATGTCTTGACCCTACTGCATGGGCTCTATACAGAGAAGGAGCTTATGGTGTTGAAGCCCATTTTATCACCCTTCACCACCATGCCTGACAGTTGGTATGCAGTGTTTGGTTTCAGTAAAACATCTTGTGCATTACGGCAAGACGTCAAGCTCTTCACCCAGAAGTCTTACAGTTTGTTTCAAAGCAAGCTGAGCAGTTATTTTAGACAGAAAACTTTCTCTAGCAAAGCTTTACCAACGACCCAGGCTTTGGCCCAGTGGTAGGGATGTTGTCACTTAATCAGAGAATGGAGGACTGATCCACAATCCCTGCAGCATGCCAAAGACCCTGCCTGGGCAATCTTAAGGGACGTTTGAGTAGGACTTGAAAAAGTGTTGTACATGAAGTGTAAAGTTTATAACAGTGTGTGAATGGTTTAAGTAGGGTGATTGTAATTTTTTGCAGACCCTAAAGAGGTTTAAAAAGGTATTTTACACAGAAAGTGTGGTGTATTTATTTATCCATATTTAGTGTTTTTTTTCATGAGCTCTACATTTAACCTGCTAACTGAAACCTGTAAACTGCGAAAAGAAGCTCTTGTTTTTTTTTGTTTTTTTTTWAATTTCTTYGATCACTGAACTCTGAATATGATGCGAGTTTGCTGGAACATCCTTTATCTTGAATTTCGGCAGGTGTCTTAAATGTTTTCCACCTGCAAATAATTTTTCTCTCTGTAGAGTGCTGGAATCCTAACTGTTGGACAATTAACCTGAAAGCGTTGCCACATTGATGGGCAGCAAAAGTTGCTTCTCTAACATCACTGCTAATGTCTGTTTTAGACAGCAACTTGTGTGTTCTTGTTTGTGCGACTGTAAATTTACCCAGTTTTAAGATGTGCTAAGGACTAGATTTTTACTATTAATATGCACAGACATCTAAAACATTATAATTAATTGAGAATGAACGACGTTTAAAGTGTAAACAAAACATACAGATCAGTTCCAGATCTGACATTAAAACAAGAGCTGTCAAAGGTATCATGAATAATTAGTAATACTAGATTTTCATGTAAATTCCTACATAATTTTTGTTTCTGGGTATCATGGATGTACTCACCTACGATCTGCCCTCTGACCGTGTCACTGTCGTTGGGACTCAGTTTGTTCAAGTCTAATCTCTGGTCTGTTTGAGTACAAAAAGGAGCAAAAAAGAGTTGCAATKACTGCAAAAGCAAAAGGGCGTGAAAAAATACAAGCAAAAATACAAAAACGAAGAAAAAGAAAAGAAAAGAAGGAAAGGCAGAGGACAAGCGAAGGCAAAATTCACGTGAAAAAGATACATGTAAACTAGCATCTGTTTGGATGCACATTTCCCTCCCTGAGTCCCATTGCTCTGTATCATTTACATCACTCATTATTCGACTCCCTTCTTCAGTCTACAGACCACAGCAGGCTGTACCCTGGAACAGATGGTCAGCTCTGTGGAACAGCCACAGGCCGTAAAAATCTCACTGAGCATCAGCACAGAGCGGGCTTCAGTTCAAATGGAGGGGTCAAACATTTGACAAATCTCAGCACAAAGCTCGCACTATTCCGCTCAGACTTAGTGTGGAGATGAACTCCTGCCAAAGTCTGGAAACTTTTTGTCTTAACTTCTTCAAGAATTTCAGAGAGAGAGGGAGGGAGGGAAAAAAAAAGATCAGGAGGAAAGGAAGAGAGAGAGAGAGAGAGAGAGAGAGAGAGAGAGAGAGAGGAAAAAAAAGAGAACAGAGCAAGCAAAATATGTCCAAGTTGCCTGCAGACATGAGAAATGCCACTATCTGCTCTCTGTTGTCTGGGAGTCACGCAGATCAGTTCAGGATGTCTGTCTAGACTAAACAGGGACCAAAACAGGCAACGGTCAAAGCGTTACAAGGCTGGCCAGAGGTCAGCGGCCACAGAGAAAACAGAAAATGCACACACGGTTGAAAAGTGCATGTTTAGTAAAAGAACATACTTGCCAAGTCATATAGACCAAAACAAGAAACAATAACTCTCTGCAATTATACATAAACACTGTAGTCAAGCAAAGACACTCTGCAATTATACACAAATGTCGTAGTCGATGCCCTTTCCAAAGACTGTGGAGAGGACAATATGCTGGTAAATACAGTAAAAAAAGAAGAATGACAAAGACCACAACAGAGGGAAAACTACTAATCTAATTTTACATTTAAATAGCTGCACAATTATGTATGTCTGTTTAAAATGACCGTTTGTCTAGATAGGCAGATGGAGATAGAGATTAGTCACATTGTGTGAGTGTGCACGCACGCACGCGTGCACGCGTGCATGCACACACACACACACACACACACACACACACACACACACACACACAAGCTGCCAGTCCATGGACGAGACAGAAGTGGAAACCGAGAGGACAAGGAGCAGGCCAGGAGAAAAAAGGAAATGCAAAAGCAAACCGCTCACAGCTGTTGCGCAAGCTTCAGGTTTCCTGTGTCGCTTCAGGAAAACAACAATGTTTCTAGGAAAAATGATGAGATTCTTCTTCGGTTCAGCCAAAAATGACCGCAGGTTCTAAGAGCAGGTACCAGCTCACCATGAAAGAAAACAACTGCAGACTGCTGTGTTGTTCCTAAAACTGTCTGGCACAGCGTTTTTAAATACGAGACATTTGCTATAGCTTCCATCTATTTTTGCAGCTAGCTTCACACATGAGACATTTTTACTGTAATTGGAGGGTGAAGTTGAATGACTCTTCCTGTTCTGGCAGGGCCAGACAGCTGACCCCCACTCACACTCTCTGGTCTGGCCTCTGTCAGTCGCAGTGAGTGGGACAGGACGGTAATGGCGTGTTTCCATCATAGGGGGAACGGTGCGGTTCTACACGTCACTGCTGCTTCATTTTCCACTGCAGACTGCATCCTTTGGCCTTGGGTGGGATCAACCATTTATCACTGCAAACTGCTAAAACCTGTGGCGACTACAGACGCAACGCTGTGTGTTTATCACAATAYACTCACACTGGACGACAACCCTTCTGTGACAGAAAACTCCACTCGGAACGTGAGTGGTCTGCAGGATTTTGAAGAYGTCTTTAGTGAGGTTGTGGCGATTATCATCATGGTGGTAAAATTTCAAGGTCTTGAGTGAAGCATGGTGGGCAGTATGTCCATGTCGAGGGACCACGTTCACATTTGAGTCTTGATCATGGACAGTTTGAAGCAGGATCGTCCACACTGGCCTCATGTCTCGACTTTGACCTCAACAGACCTACACAAGGCAGTAGCATCATGCTAACGTTCTGTGATGATCATCTAGCACAGGRGTTCCCGCATTTTATATTCAAAGGTCTAAATCCCAAATCCCTTTCCATCCCTCATTTGCCACTCTGGGTCCTTGAGCAAGGACCCCAGCCCCTGCTGCTCCACATGTGAGCTGTGGTAGCTCACTGGACAGTGCTTGTATCAGGAAGGGCATCAGGTATAAAGACAACTGTCAAATCTTCATGTGAGTTCGATAGCTGTGGTGACCCCTGAAGAAGGGAGCAGCCGAAATAAAAGCAAAACATAACTTTTTCTTCTAGACCACAACTCATGTATGACCTGCAGCTGTCATCTTAATCATCATCATCAGTGATGGGTCTCTTTTTAACTCTTCCAGCTCAACCTGATGACGTACTTTGGCCCCCTTTGATATTTGAGCTCCAGAAAGCCACAGAAAATAAAATGTCCTAGAAATGAGTATCATCATTTCTCCACTTGAGACCAGACAGGACCACACAGAAAAGAAAAAGCAGACACTTCAAAAAAAAAATCCCATGAGCTCTTTTCAGACGAGTTAAAAAAACAACTAAAACTAAAACTTACAGCCCGTGTCTTTAAGGCGGTTTATAGCRTTGGACAGAAGGCGAACACAACCCAGGAAACCAGCTCCTTGTTTCTTATGAATCTTCTTGTGATTCCACACGCTAATAGTGATCGAGTCGGATTTTCCAATGTATCTGAAGAAAAAGAGACAAAGAAATACTTAATGATCAATCACACAAATCATTAGGATAAAAGTAAACTGATCACCAGATCAATAAATTTTACTCAGGATGTCCTCACCGCTATGAGGAAGAGGAGATACATCGCCAACAGAGGCTGCGGACAAGTTTCAGGTCAAGGATGTGTTGTAAACACGGGATCGGAAGAGGAAGATAGGGCAGCTCTGAGGGATTTTACAGCCTGTGTGTGTGTTGGCGAATGTGTAAATGTGACCTCGAATATCTCAGTTTGTGACAAAGCATCACGAGCAAAGCATGAACCTTTGAATCATTTATAATATCACAGCATTACTCCTCAGGAAAAGCAGGACAAGACTGGAGAAATGAAAATATTGCAGAGCTACAGTATAACAATACACGAAAAAAACTTAACTACAAGTAACCTAATGTAGCTTTTAATATTTTTATCGCCTCTTATTTGTTTGTTCAAACTACATCCACATCTTTGTAGTACAAATATTTTCCAAATTCATACGTTTAATCTTACTTGCAGCAATATCCTTACCCATGAAGCTGTTTATGTGCCAGGTAATGATGTACATTTCCTTGCAGCCAACTATGGTCAACAAGAACCACTTACAGCATCCAAAACTGTCACCTGCTTATGAGAGGATCACTGAAACTATGTMAGCAGGTCCTTTTTGTGGCACGGCTGAAATGCAGTGCTGATGGGAACAAATAATACCCATTCACCTGATTAAGCTTTATTTATTATTTTGGAGTACAATCTCAGTTCCAAAAGAGTTGGGACATGGTGTGAAATGTAAAATAAGAGGACGGGGAGGCACGATTCCATCACGATTGGCGCGTGTGAAATCACAATTTAACATCGCCTTGCTTTACAAAACGTTTGTTTTATACCAAGTCCTCTTACTGATCTGTTCTCAATTTACCTAATTAGATTAAAAAAAAGGGCGGCACGGTGGCTCAGTTGGTAGAGCTGATGCCTCTCAGCAAGAAGGTCACCGGTTCAAATCCCGGTCCGGGGACCTTTCTGGGTAGAGTTTGCATGTTCTCTCCGTGCATGCGTGGGTTCTCTCCGGGTACTCCGGCTTCCTCCCACAGACCAAAAACATGACTGTTAGGTTAATTGATAACTCTAAATTGTCCCTAGGTGTGAGTGAGAGAGTGAATGGTTGTTTGTCTCGTTTGTCTCTATGTGTGGCCCTGTGATGGACTTGCGACCTGTCCAGGGTGTACCCTGCCCCTCGCACTGTGACTGCTGGAWATGGGCACCAGTGACCCACGCGACTCTGAAAAGGAAGAAGCGTGTACAGAAAATGGATGGATGGATGGATAAAAAAAAAAGCTCCTCCAGCTGTAAGTTACAGAATTTTGACACAAGACAAAATAGTTTCTTAGTTTAAACACTTCAGAAATTTGCAGGTTTCCTTTAACGTTAGGTTGTTTCTCCACCATCAGCACAGCTACAGCAGCAATCTTGAGTTTGAACGAGGTCATGCGTTGAGCAGGGGAAGGGAGTGGGCAGTGCACACACGAGCATGATTGACACTGGTAAGACAATCCCCCTGACTCTGATTGGCTGTTTCTGATCGGGAATGGTGTATTTCTGCAAAGGGCAGTAGGACCACTGGGGTAAACTAGAGAAGCTTTATTTTTTCCACAGATTTTTCATCTCATTGTCTACTGTCAGGACACAGTGACTGTTTAAATATAAAAAAAACATTTTTATAAGTGTTCCCTACTGCAGTTTTAAACAGAAAGCTGTATTAAATAGAGTAATTTTGAAATTGTTTTATCTTATTTTCAAAAAACAGCTGACAGATTGCGTGACCACACGCTGCCCCGTCACCATGGTGTTACGCTTTATATCACATGCCTTCAGTTGTTTTTTCACGGTACAACTTCACAACATTGAGTTTTATTGAAAAAATGTTACACGTAAATAAAAAAAAAACATTAATTCCATGGTTTGAGTTCCAGTATCAGTACTTGCAACTGGATTTCATTCAACATCTCATTATGTAAATTTCATTAGCCATACTCTCTAGTCCATGATACATTTCCAAACTCCACTGAGACCCCCCTCCCTCCAAAAATAAATAAATAGTATAAAAATTAAAACTGTCGTTAAAAAAGCTCAGTCATCTCAAATTTTCTGTTTAATTTGCTGATGGCACAATGGGCCTCATGCAAGAACATGTTCGTATTCTTATCCTAAATTTTTCTTACTTTTGTTCGTACAAAGGGTTCGTACGAACATGTCACGTCAGATTCAACAAACTCTTCTATCTTCAGGAAAAGGGTGTAAATGAGCTGCGTAAATTCCACCTGTTCGTATCCAGCTGCTCGTGCACGTGAGAGGAGATTAGCATAATTACCACCCCAAAAACACCTTATAAGGATATATGTTTCCTGCCCCACATACCAGGAAGTGTCCATTCATGAATGACATCGCAGTGTAAAAAAGAAAAACTTTACGAGTTCAGAGATTGAAGTCCTGCTCTCCGAGATCGAGAAAAGAAAATCTGTTCTCTTTAGCAGTGTCATGTGGAATTAAAGGAGCTGCTTAAAGGAATGAAATGTGCTGTTGATGTTGTGTCTCCTGTGGGTCGTTACAGTCACAGAAATAAAAGTCTAAATCATATTCATCTCTCTCTAGTCCAGCTCCAGTTTTTCTTTGGTCAAATATTTTTAATTTAAGTATAAACACCTGTATTACTGTGTTTACATTTATTCAGAAGAAGGGTGGTTGCGCACCACGACAGGTCTGGACCACTCGTGAATTTTGTTCGTATCTGAAGAAAATCTTAGAATACGAAAACATTGGTGAATGCCACAAATTCTCCTAAATCACTCGTACGCACAACTTAAGAACAAATCTGTGCGTACGAACGGTTCTTGCATGAGGCCCAATGAATCCTGGGATATTATTGGTTGTGTAGGATACTCAGATGCAGCCTTTGTTTTTCAGGTTTTGTTGGTCGTATTTGTCGGCTGCAGGAGTAGGCGTCGTGAAGTGTAAAAGCATTTTTATAAACGTAAACGGCAGCTTTAAAAAAGTGAGACGGCAAATTTAAAGACAATTATTTGTTTCCAACAGGTAAGATATTATTTTATGCAAGTTTTCCATAAAACTTCACTTAAAATGGCTGGAATATCCCTTTAAAGCATACAATGGTCTACTTAATATGCAAATACTAAATAGGAGCAGATAATTCAGAAGCACAAGAGCTGCTAAAACATGATGGAAATGAAAGACTTTAGATATCCTCTGGGGTTAGACAACAACAACAATGAACAAATAAATAAATCAGCAACTGAACTTGTTACAGCATGTCTGCACGTACAAATCACCTCCTTCAGAATAGAGCTCATCATTTGAACAGTGTGCAGAACTACATTACTCTGTAATTGTTGTGCTTCTCACCAAAAGGGATATGAAACAATGGAGCTGTGAGTAAGACGTCTGGACATTTTGAGTCGATGCCAAATGCCTGTCTGGGCTGCGATGTGAGAGGGCTGCTATGTCAGACAGACATGACGGGGAGGGACGCACTAATAACCAAAATCCAGCCAATTGGATCACCCTCCGCCTAATAAAATTCATTAGTCTGGCTAAGGTTTTTAATACACACAGARTAAAGAAGACGGTGGGAAAATTGTAATAAAAAGCGGCACCTTTAAAAAACTGCATGTAATTTTTCTTTTAAATACACTGATTTAATTTTGGTACATCTCTTTTTTCCCCCACAGTAGTTAAAGAGAAAATCTATTTTTTATTTTTTAGAGTGAAACAAATCTGTAATTCCTACACGAATCAATAAGTAGCCACACTTTAAATGCCACTGACATTTAAAACAATTTTAAGCAGCAATTCTAAACAACGACATTTGTATTCTGCAGTACTTCTGCAGGTGTTTGTTGTGTAAAAATATACTGAATCTGCAGCAAAAACCCATTCACAATGTGGTAGGATAAATAGAACTGCTTGGAACTGCTTCTGGTTTGAAAAAACGATACTAGTAAATCCCCTAAATTACTCAACGTTTAATAACGTTTTGCTTTTAACTTTAGCTAAGTTAAAAGCAAAACCAAGCAAAGGAAATAAAAGTAAAAAAAGAAAAAACATAAAAATGTATTTACTTTGATGCTATTCTATTCTTAAAAGCTCAAAAACTAAATCTTTATGGCAGATGTGGCAGACTGGTTATGGGAGATGTCCTGTAACCAGTGGGTTGACGGTTCGAGCCCCCACTACGTCTGACACAGTCGTGTCCTTGAGCAAGACAGAGGTTCTGGTGGTTCCAGTGCATGGCAGCCTCACCTCTGTCAGTATGTCCCAGGGCAGCTGTGGCTACAACGTAGCTCACCATCATCAGTGTATGAATGGGTGAATGACTGTAATGTGCACAGCTTTAAAGTCCATGGGGACTTGTTGAAGAGATATACAAGTTCAGTCCATTTACCAAACTGATGCATTTTATGCAAAAGAGCAAAGAGAAAGATGACGGCTAATTTAAATACTCTGCATTTTTTATTTCTCCCCGTTGACCTTGTTTTCACTCAGACCTAACATCTGCAAAATCCCATCTGACCAAAAATAAAGAAATAAATAAAACACTTGGGAGGACTGTTTTTCTGAGAAGAGCAGCACACCCATGGAAAAAGATTAGGTGTTTGCATTCTGCACACCACAGAATGAGAAATTATTACTAAACTACACACAGCTTTGCAGACATTTAATTTGTAAAAACTGTTTACCTCTATGCTGTACATGGGCACCAGTGACCCCTGTTACCTGAAATGTTAGAAGCAGGTAAAAAAGATGGATGGATGATGGATGGTATGAAATAATCCGAATGTATTGATTATATGGGCACAAATGTAATTAATCTGGTCATGACGAGCCTTTACATGCACCAGGCATTTTTTTAAATAGAAATACTAACATACAGATGCATGCCTGCACTGCCAGAGTTTAGCAACTGAAGTGTGAAGTGTAGTGTCTCCATAGGGCAAAGGAGCACAGGTAAGTGTTTATTCCTCCTCAAGATTCAATCCTCCTTAACTTTAACTTGTACAGTAACATTGATCCTGCTCCTTCCTGTCTGTTGACCACTAGTAGAGGAGCTGACCCAAGAAGGACCGCCCACCTTAATTGCATAACGAGACAGAAATGAATAAGATAAAGTAAAAGCAGGAGACAGAAAAATGAATAAAAAAAACATGGAAATAAAAGGGTGTGTGTGTGTGTGTGTGTGTGTGTGTGTGTGTGTGTGTGTGTTTGGTGGTTGGTGAAATAAAACAACTAAATAAAAGATTTGGTGACAAATATACATATTTACAAGCAAAAAAACTGAACTAAATAATTTTTCTTTTAAAAATACTGTAAAATTTAAATTGTGCTAAAATATATGTTTGGGAACTAAGTTAGAAAAATAAATATGAAAGTCAAACTATAAAACACAAGGTAATGTGTTTCTTAAATTAATTGGTGCATTTTAAGTTTACTGACTGACTGATTGACTTATTTATATTTGCGTTTATTTAAATTTTTGTCAGTTTCAGTCCTCCCTACTCCTGATGCCAGTTTTCCCTTAAGTTTAGGTACTCACCATTAATGAGTACTTACGGAGTTAGAACTTAAATATTACACAATAATTTCAAAAACAAATTACTTTCATTTAGAACAAGGTGTGTCTCCTTCCTTAYAGGCCTACAGCCCCTCTGACTGGATCAAACCAAATTTACGGCATGATATACTGTTGCAATCAATAAAAATAACTTTTTTATACCTGGAACTCACAAACTTTTTACTTGAAATGTAAACTGTAACACATTCAATGAAGTATCTATACCAGTATCGATAATGGTATTGTATCAGTTTCGAGTATCGAGGCATTTTGTACAATTACTAGTAAAAATGATGGTATCGGGACCACCACTGTTAAACTGAACTTCAGGAGAGTAAAGACCTCTGTAAGTTGGCTCTTTGAATAAATTAATTTGTAACAAATAACATCTGTGTCCTTGTCGTTTACAGACTGACAAATAGCATTTTGTTAAGACTGAGTTCATTTCAACCACATYCTGTGGTTCTTAGAGATCCGTTTTATAAATTTGGTGCCGGAGGAATGAGTGTGAGAAGCAGGCAGCCAGATGGACTGAGTCTACTATCTTTGGCATGCCGGCCACATCCTGCAACAATACTGAAGGGTCACAGCTCATGGGTCAGTTTGATGGGTTGTGGAGCACCAGAGAGACCACATCCCTGGACTCACTCACACATTCTACACCCTGATATGAGGACAATCAACAAACGGGAAAACAAACAGAGCCAAATACACTGGACTGAATTTTGAACACTCAGAAGTTTTGTATACGTGCGAGGCTGATCTCCATCACATCACCTGAGATTCCTCCTGCTAGCCACAGGAGTAAACACTGACAGACGGTAAATGATGGTAAACGCATCATTGGCTCAGAAAAGTCACTTTCACATAAATTCCAGTCAACTGCGTCTGCAGACTCTTGGGACAAATTATAGCAGACGTTCCACTGAGCCGTTCTCTTCTCCGTCGGATCATCCCCAAGGTGCGCATGCACGCACGTGACTTTTCTTTTTTTCCCCTCTTGTCAAATGTGACACTAGCAGCTAATTCAATGGCTGTGCAGAGGGAGCGAGAGAGAGTGAAAGGGGGTCTGGTATCCACGGCAACCAAACAAACTGAGACACGTGCTTCCTCCCACTGTTGGCCATGAAGGATGGTTTGGATAAACACCGGGAGAATACTGGAAACTTTCAGTCTCACATTTTCACTCACGCGCTCCCGTCTCCACTTTTTTTTTTCCAGGTTAGCGTTCTCAGGACGCACCTTCTTTGGGGAAAAATATTAAGGCGATGGGGATACAACAAGACAAGCACGTGTTTCAGTCAGTGGAGGAAAATACTCTGTGGAGACGCCAGCCTCACTAATTCTTCAAACGCCGTTCCAAAGGACATTTTTAGACCGAGCCGTTATGTCACTGTAACATATCCTTGATACTGAGAGGCCCAGGTGCAAGAACTCTCTTCATCTGTTCCTGTTTAAATCCTGTTCATCTCAAAGCTCGACACACATCCAGGGTAAATAAAGGCAGACGTACGAAACGCGAGGCATCAACCGAAAAACACTTTTTATCTGTGAAAGCAGATGTGAGAAGAGTCATAAAAGGAATGTGCTGGGACTCACAGATCATAGTGCTGGTTCCACTTGGGGTCAAGCGTGTTCCTCACAGTGTCTG
Organism: Austrofundulus limnaeus; assembly: GCF_001266775.1. Classification (NCBI taxonomy): domain Eukaryota; kingdom Metazoa; phylum Chordata; class Actinopteri; order Cyprinodontiformes; family Rivulidae; genus Austrofundulus; species Austrofundulus limnaeus. Next base: position 722,471 of record NW_013952570.1, on the reverse strand, counting down.
TGGAGTGGCATTGCCCCGAACCGTCCACAACTACCTTGGCGAAGGGATCAGGGAGGCCTGAAAGACGAGAACAGGACATCATAAAGAAGTCTCATCATATAGTGTCCCCCTGCTGTGTGGGGCTTTCTGACCTCAAATACAAACACTTATTATGTTCACAAATATGCSGATATCTTATTGATAGTAATTTATGTAAATACTATTATCAACAAAAGAAAAACTGTTCAAATATTTGGCAGTGGTTTCTGTGGTAAGGTAGTGAACATTTAATATCTTACCGATTTGTACATTGATTTTTAATAGCCTCAGTTTGGCAAAATAAAATTAGTTTAAACAACTCTAATGTTAAAAAATTCACAGCAGTCCATGTAAACACCATTTTACAAACTTTTAAAACTCTGTCAACTTTGCAACTTTACTTGACAGACAGTTTAGTGCTCTCTAATGAAGTGGTTAAGTTTCAAGACTTTCACCTGCACCATTTAGATCCTCATGGATGATGATATTCTGAAGGAAAGGAGAGGTTTTAAACAACTTTTTTTTAGTTTATGTTTATGTCATTTCAGTGTTTTCAGATATAAAATTATAGCACATGAAGTCCAGTGTTTTCCCCATCATTGTAGAAGGATGGCAGTCCACCCCGCTAACAGAACCAACTGACCCACCTGTCAACCACCACCCCAGAATTGGCCATATTAATTACAGGAGTAAGTTTTGACCGTTTTTTTTTCCTAATGTATAACCACAGTGAGTTTAAATATTTTTTGTACATAACTGTAATATTATATCACAGTTGATAATTCCTCTTGATTTCTCATTTTCTCTATGGCTCCCTACCACTGTAGGGAGTGAGGGAGAAATTACAGCCTACGTTGCACAGAGTAAAGCATAAAAGCAACCATAGTTGTCTTTTTTTTCACACAGAAGACAGAAAAACTTTTTTTTCTTGTTATCTGCAGAGATGAAAGTAAGATGTGGACATTCACTTGATTCTAAGTCCATCTCACTCATTTAATAGTCGGCAGCAGCAGATCATTTCAGGATCACGTAGAAGCTCACCTGTATGGCAGGCTGCTTTTACATTTAATCAGCCTCACCACACTAATGATACATTCCAGGTTTCTAAAATTGGTTTATGACTAGACATATTTGTTATTTTTGTTGTTGTTTTTTAAGTGAGAGATATATAAGATTCAACTCGTGGAAATTTAATTGCAGACTTTTTCATGTTCTGCAATTTTTAATTTTAAAAAGAAAATATGCACACAGTCACTGTTTAAATAAATATTAGTAATAATTTTGCTTTCGATCATTCTCTGTTCGCGTGTCGCATCTCTTCATCTCGCTGTTCAGATCAAGGGCAAACAGAAGGGTGCTTTATGCCGCGTTCACACCGAACGTGATTTCAGCATCAAAAACTCGTCCAACACTTCAAGTTGGACACTTGTGCAGGTTGAGGTCAGACACTCATCAAAAAAGAGAGCAAAAGAGCTCCTGTCCATCTGTCTCAGGTTAGTGGACATCATTTAGGAAATCGTCCCATCAGAAAATGTGCCACTATGTCACACAGTGGAGTCACTCTGATTGGTCGATGCGCCGCACTGAGCTGCAAAAGTTCAGATTTTCCAACTCCAGCGTTCAACACATGTAACATGTGTCAAGCGCATTGAACATTTAAAACGTGCAGCGCTAGACGCACCGCAGAACTTCTCGACACCTGTCCACCATCGAGTTTGCATGTAAACCTGAAGCTCAAAACACGTTTGGTGTGAATGCAGCATTACACTATTCAAGAACCAGATAACTAGCTGTTTCTCTGCCTCCATTTTTATATTCTAATGTGGTATACTCATAAATAAACAATATTTAGAGTATAAAATGATTTAAAATGATCTGTAAAGCTTTTATAGCTTTGACAGTTTAAATGGCTTTGGTGCTGTTAAAAAAAACTAACAAAAAAGAATTTTGTCTTAATGTTACAAATATTAAACCATGCAAAACTTTTGTTTTTACATCTGCTGGAATTGTACCTATAAGTTTTTATTTGACTCATCTTTTTCATTGCAAATACAGTAGAAAAAAGTTAACTCTTAGCATTAAACATCCTTTGTTTACTGTGTAGAAATATGAATAAATGTGATGTGTAATACCTAAATTCATATGCACACTAAAAAAAATTGCATATCAAAAAGCTCTAGAAATTTTCTTTGGGAAGTTTGGAAGAGTTCTTTGAACTCAGACCCCACCACCACCATTCYGCCCCCAAAGCCAGAAACTTGGGGGAAATGCTGCAGTTTGTCTACATTGTCATCGCTGCTCCCTACCAACTCCCCGAGTGAATGTTTGCTCTGCTCCTGGGCTTTGGAATGGCAGGAATGGGCACCACAGAAACCACCCAAATGAGCAGGACGTGCTCATTCACCATGACAGCCGGCCCCAAACAAACCAAAACACTCAACACCTTAAATTAGTGAAGAAGTTAGTCAGCTGTGGTGCAAGAAGGCTGCTGAAAATGACAATAGAAGCGTTTTACTGGGGTGTGTTGGAAGTCTCTGTGAGACTTAAAAAAAAACATCAATGAGACAACATGGAGATCTCTTCCACTCGTGAACATATGTGGAAAAGAATCCACATCTGTTCAAATGGCCGAATACGTAGATCCTAAAGAGCTGATGTCTACGGCAGCCACTTTATCAGCCTTAAAGGGCCTTAAAGTGTACGCACACRAATCTCAAAAGAAAAAAGTCTTTGTAAAGTTAAAAGAATAAAATAAACAGCTTTAATACTTACGAAAGAAGTCCTTCTTCGCCAGGTTTTTGGCACACAGAACTGAAAAAAAAAAGTTAGGTATTAAAGATTAAATAAAACATAAATTAGACAAGTAATAAAACATATGCTGTTAACATTCCTTTGCAAGGTTTTTCTGTATAAAATAATCATGATGAAAAGGAGCATAATTCAAGCAATATGAAAATGGCTACACGTTAAAATAGATAATCATAAAGTATGCGAACAGACAAACAGGGGTAACGCCAACAGTTTGTGTCAAAGTTTTAAATAAAGTCTTTGCACCTTGCAGAACGCTTAGACTTTGTTGAGGAGGATGGTCGACTAACACACCAAACTTTAGCTCAATGTCCAGAAAACGGTTGGTTACAGTGAATTAGGAGTTTGCTAAAGTCACTCGACTATGCAACCATCCTGAATTTGTGTTTTCTTGGGTCAGTTAGCCACCTTAAAGCCCAAATGTTATTATTGTTGTAGATTGATGTCTGTTTCAAAGAGTTTCAATTAAATCAGTCCACTGCTTCATGGCAAACTTTAACATAAACTGACAAACACAAGAACACATACACAAGGAAAAATAATATCAGCCTTCTACCTCCAGGGGCGAACAATAATTATTCATCTAGTTAACATTCAGTAGCAATTTTGGCTCATATTATGGCTCATCATTATTATCTTCTTGTGTTTACAGCAACAGCATGGGAACCAAAGTTTTGACTTGAATACGAAGTTTTGCTTCAGGTGACAGGAATTTCARAACAGAGTTTAGACAAAGAAAAGTTAATGTTTTCTTTATTCTTCAGACTTTAAGCTGGAAGTGGAGATGGTTAGTCACCATTTCTCCATCATCACCAGCTCGCCTGCAGCACAGAGCTGGATCCTGCCGGTTTACTGTATAAAGCTGTGGAGGTGGTTGCTGAGGAGATGAAGCAGAGCCACTTACTCCATCCTGTGTAAAAATATGGATTGATGAGGAAGCTAACGAACCACCTGGGTGTCTGGAGTTCAGAGTTACAGCCAGTGAGTCAGGCACATGGAAACATTTTTCACCCCACTTTGTGCTAGAGTTACTCTGAGGAACAGCGTGTAAGTTGTGTTGAAAAGAGAAGATTCATTTTCAAAGTACTGACACAAACTTTAAGCAGTGAGAGTGTGATTTTCTTTAAACATATTCACTGTATAATGAGGGGAGGAACAAGGAGTCCAAAACATTTGGATTTAGTGATAAAATGAGCCAGAAAAAAGGGTGGAAGGGGGTGTTGGTGGGTGGGGGTGGCTTCTGCAAAGTATTTGATCATGTTGAAGTTGTAACATCTGCTCGCCAACACTTAGAGCTGCAGCTGGAATGATTCAAGGCGAGACCACAGTGAGACGCAGCATTAATGATCTCATCGCTGCTGCCATTCCTTTATTTTCCTCAATGAAGCTTACATGATATCCGACACATGTTGCTGCTCCGTCAGGCTTTAAGCTACATAAACCTGTTCTCACGCCACAGCTGTTGTTGGAAGTCCTGTACGCCAGGATTATTTATAGTACACATCCTCTCTGAAATGTGTCTCGCTTGTCAACACTTGGGTTAATTGCAGGGCAACAACAATCAGTCGACAAATTATTTGGCTGAATGTTTTTTTTTTTTGACGAAAAATCAGGAGAGTTATTTACAAAAGCAGAAAATTATTTTTTTAAATTTGAAGGATGTCTATTGTCTGAAATCCCAATTTACATTTCAGCTTCTGACCCACAAAAATAACAGTAGAAGTTCCTGATTCCAAATATCACCAGTTTTGGTAAACAAACTAAAAAAAAGAGCATCAGGACAACAATGGTGCACAACTTCAGCAAAACCTGATGTGCAATACTGGTATGTAATTTCGACAATTTATTGCAGCACTTTGCAATATTGATATTCTACTCACTAATACTGCAATGACAATAAATTTTCAATATTATTACAGCCCTAATGACAACACTACAACTACAGCTTCTAAGATGATATTTTTAATTAATTTACAAATGTTGTATTTATTCTTTGCAAAACAATTATGGTGAAAAAATGTAGCTTTAGCAATRTTTCCACATTTTAATGTTGTTTCAGTGGTTCATTAGGGTCACTATGGTAGCCACACAATAAGAGAACTTATAAAGCCCTTCACTTCTAGTTTTGAAGAAAAAATACTGAACTAACACAAAATGGGAATCAATCAGAGCTTGGGCGCATAATCTGAGGGGGATATGAGAGAAAACCATATAATTTTACATCTTGTATGCTTACATTATGTTTAATTTTATTGTTTTTGAGAGAAATCCGACTTTGTATGTTATTGTGAAACACAGATTTTGATCTGGCATTACATAAATTTTACTAAAACTGTAAAGGTGGAAGGTTTGTGGGAACAAAAAATGGTTTACAGACAGCTCAGTTGATTAATTTATGTTAAAATCTTAAAATAAATTGTAAAGTTAAACTGAGATTGTGTAAAAACAACGAAGTATAGAAAAATGCCAACTCAGTCATGTAAGATCTACATGTTTTGTGATATATTCAGACCTGTATTATAGTACTTATAATATTTTTATTGTGAACTATGACTGAGCTACTGAGCTCCAAACAGAATTAGTTTTTTTTCCACACATTTCGCCAAAATCCCATTGTTGTGAACGTAGACATTTCTTGAAGTTTTGTTACTTTTGCCATACACTGTACTGCTACCAAATGTTTTGACACACTTTTACCAACTGATCTGCATATGATGCTTTTTTATTTGTATTTGCAAAGCTGTTAGAAAAGAAAAAAGTGACAAACTAAAACATAAGAAGGAATAATAAGGCTGCTTCAGTGCCTTTGAATAAGTATCAAACTGGAGTCAATTAATAACTGAAGTAAATGTTTGTAAGTCTCTCTTGGTTTTGGTTTTCCCAGTCCTCTAAAGCAGGTGGTAGGGTTCCAACTCTGCTGACAAAAATACACAAAAGGCTCACCCGTAGTAGCAGAATGCAGCATAAATTACTCAATCCCCAGCCTTTTTCCTCTGACCCTCAGCTCTGTGCCACACATACTCAGACATTTACACCAAATAAAATGTTGTTTTATATTGCTTCAACTTTGACCTGAAACTGTTGGGCCGTAACACCTTTTTAAGTATCGTGCCCACAAAATACACAAGTCACCAGCTTCAACATATACCACTTCATGATATTTAACAATCAAACATAAGATTTAAATCAAGACCATAAACAGCCCAATAAGCTGGATGCAGGGCGGTCATGGTGAAGGAGGGTCAGAACATGCTTGACAGATGAGGAGGAATTTCTTTCCACAAACATCTCTGGGAATGTGTGCTGTTCCAGCGAAACCCAACTCATTTCTAAAACATCTGGTACGCATCACCTTTTTTTGTTACATTCTTTACAGAACAGAGAGACGAGCACGTGCCCACATGCACAGAGAGACCCCCCGAGACGGCCTCACTCTCCAACAATTAATTAATTAATTAATTAATTAATTAATTAATTAATATGAGCTCATTCAAATGATCAGTAACTCTTGAGCAGGGTTTGACCTTTTTTTTTTACCTGTCCTGTCAGGCAAGTGACACCAAATGTTACCTGTCCAGGTCTCGACATAAAAGGTTACCTGCTCAAAACAAAAATATTCAAAATTTGATAAAATATAAGAAAAACATGTACTGGACAAACTATATTTTATTATATTTATGCAAAAAATATTAGCATGGTTACACACAGTGATATATAACATCTGATTAAGCAGATGCAAACATTGCAGATGACAGTTTCCTCCTTTGACTCTAGTAAGTAAACAACTACAGATGTTGTTTACTTCGCCTGTACATTAACTTTTTTTAACTTATAGCACTGGTGCTACAAAGGTTGCTGGTTTTGTAGCACAGAACAAAAGGTTGCACCAGCGTAGAAATGCTCTTCATCAGTCTGTCTGTGACGGGGGAAATCGACGATGGTTGGGGTAGAGTTCCATCTTGTTCGGTATTTGGTTAGCTTGGAAAATTTATTTAGCCTTAAAAATGCCTTTGAGACAAGTTTTGAAGGTGGAAAAAAAAGGTGGAAAAAATGATTAAATTACTTGACCTCTCTCTATGGTAAATTTGCCTCCTTGATCTGATAGAATCAGCCTTTTCCTTTTATCTATTGTAGTTTTAGTTTTACAGTATAATAAAACAAATACAGGTCTATTTCTGATTTAAAAGTGATTTCAATTTCAAATGGAAATTCTTTCAATGATCCGTTGCTGTCTCGGAGTGTGACAATTTGCTTTTTTACTTTTTGAAAAGTTTATGTCATGAGGTTCCTTTTGATGCCTAGTTTGCCTGGGTTTGTACTTAGAGCCCATCGAAAAGGAGACAACTTTTTTTTAACAAACTTTATTCAAACAATGTGTCTTTGGAAAGATTATCTTGCGCATAGAAATATAATAGTGATATTAAAAATAGTGCTGATCGATATTCAGCCAATCCCCGGAGGATTAAAAGAAAGAAGAAATAAAAAAAGAGTTTTGGTAAGTTTGCTTCCAGCAATGCAAGTGATCTGGTTATCAAATGAAAATATTTAACAACTGATAGAATGATTTTTAACTAACTTTTATTTAATATTTTTTGCATTTTGATTGATGGAATAGTTTTGGAGCATTGACAGTTAGAGGTTAAGGTGCTTCAATCATTACTGTGCTGGGTTCTGCTTTCCGGGTTATTGCCAGAACTTTATTACATTAATACTTGACCATCACAATGGACCATACAATGTGGCGACGTGCCATAGCTTTGCCTGTCGCATAGGGGTGGGCAATATTGGCAAAAATGTTAATCACGATTAATTGTGGTATTTAGCCGATAACGATTAATTTGACGATTAATCCCCTGGAGTCCCTGGACACCCTTATGTCCTATGACCAATTTAGTGGGAAAGATTTGCTCTTTGTAAAAATCTGTTCCAATTTGTGTCATAATTACAGACWTAAGGCTATACATCAACTTTTAAATTGTGCTGATAGGTAAATAAATTACAGGTTTTTTTAAAAAATTTTGGTTATATTTGAAGCAGAGAGGAGCACCGAGCAGCCTGACCCGAGTAATGCCCAGTCAGTCTGCCTGGTGGCATTAATCGTTTTAATCGTCAAGTGCCAAAAAATAAATCGATTAATGTTTTTCTGACGATTAATTGCACACGATACAATTATGCCCAACCGTACTGTTGCATCTTCCTTACTAAAACAAAAAATAAGTTGCTTGCAATCGCATGAGAGTGCTTTGTAAAAAATTTATTAAAAGCACAGTTTTTTTTCATTGCATGTCGCAGCCCTGCTATGCATGCTGTACAGCATGAGGGAGAACTTATGATTTATCCCATTTACATGTTTTAAAATGCTATACTTTTCATTTATTTTTCAGAATTTTTCTATTAAATGGCCATATAAAAAAATATGAAAGAAATGGTTTACATGCCCAGTCGGACAGGAGCCAGGACATGTCCACCAGCCTGAGTTTGYGTTTTACATGGCCCGGGCAGTTCAAGAGATGTTTGTTGAACCCTGCTCTTGTGTAAAGAACCCAAAAGTCAAGAACGATCTTCAGCGACATCATTAGGGGCGCAATGACAATTTTAAAACTGGTAAAGACAAAAGGAGAGCAGAGAAAGGCAGGACATAACAAGGACCAAGTAGCAGCCAGCCGAGCTTGAACTGCGCTGTCGAGGAAAAAATGCAGACCCTCCATTGAGGACATTAGCAGTCCTCAGCTAGCCACAGGAAGGCAGCACTACAATTATACCTAAATAACTCCTTAGGAAAACAGACAGGAGGCAGCATTACAGCTAAAAACAGAAGGAAAAACTGCTAAAATAGTCTTTGCACAGACAATATTAAAAAATAAAAATAAAACGCCAATTAGAGGTAGCATACCCCCCCCAAAATGTTTTAAATTTTACAGAATTGTCTTTATGCCATTATCTGTAAATCATGATTCAGTGATGCAAAGTTCAAAAATCTACATACTGAACCCTATATAAATGACTTCTACTTGCAAAAAATACATTGTTGTACTGAATATTAACAATTGCAAAGGAAAATAAGAAAATTATATTGTTTCTTCGTGTTAATTAAAAGAAAATACTAGAAGCACAAATTGTATCTTGCCTCAGAACTTTTAGTTGAAGACATCCTCAGTTTCTACTAAAAATGTTCTGTTCATAGTTTTGTTCCAAGTGTGCAGTGTCGCCCAATCTGTTGAGTAACTTCTGGAACAGTTTACTTCCAAAYGGTTCAGCACAGATCCAGCCTTTTAAATCTGTTTAATCAGTATCTTTGGGTCCTTAAAGCTCGACCATGTGATTTCATTATAAACATACTTGTACATGTCAAACTACATGAAATCGATATTTTAAATTATAATCCAAAATATTATAAAAGTTTTGATAGTAACTCATGTTGTGCTAGCCTGGCCCTTGCCTTCCTACGCAGCTCCGCTCAATTCTAGTTTCCTTCTCTGCTCCGTCTGGGACTTCTCCCATAGACAAGGATTTCACTGGCAGATTTTCAGCTGAACCAATCAGAGAACAGAACATCAATTTTCTGTGCAGTGTCTGCTTGTAGTTTATTAAACCTGGGCCAATCAGCAAACAGAAGGCGAAGTTTTGAACGACGTCGATGTTCTGTGCAGTGTCTGCTAGTTATTTTAGCATACGGCAGTGGAGGAAGTGAATGAAGCCARTCCGTGTTGATAAGGCTTCCAAATTAAAATTAATTTGTCTGACAAAGCAGCAACTCTCATTTACAGTCGTCTCGTTCGGCTCGGTATATTTCTCCTCTCGTTGGGGTTGTTTACCGCACACGATTTCCGGTAAGCTTCTTAGCTTAGCCTCCTTCACAGTGACAACACACACGTTTCAGCAGAGGCCACGCCTCCTGCAAGAATCGCTTCTCTATAGCAGCGAGTCCAGACTCTTGTACGAAGCAAAGTGAAGGACAGGGTCTGGTTTTTACCAGGCTAATGTTGTGCTATTCTGTTGACTAGATGTAAAACTGAATGATTGCCTGCCACAGCAAAAARGTTTGTTGTAAACATCCGACACAGAAACCAGTAGGGTTAGGAAAAATTGCATTGYGTGCAATTAACTGTGTGTAAAACTGTCAACAATGAATATCTGCCACTTGTCAGTTACTACAGTTAGTGCCACAGGACAACACATTTTTGTGTACGTCACACTCACTTTTAGGCGTGCATGTGAGCCCAATGGTGGAAAGCAGCAAGGAGCAGCTAACGCTAACACTACAAATTTGTTTAATCACCTGAAACACCAACATAAACCGGAGTAYGAGGAAAGCCAAAAAATAGGAACTAAGGCCACAATGTCAGCCACATGCCAGTACAGTTTGTTCTCTATTGTCATTTTAATTGTTATCAACTAAATGACACAATTGATCATGATAAAAAWTTTTGTCAATATTGCCCAAACCTAGAAATCAGTTCAAAATAAATGGAAAGCAATCACTGATATTATGCTCTTATTTCTCTATTTACACTCAAAATCAGGGTAGGAGGAGGAAAACTAAAAGGGATAAACGCATCACAATACACAAATTCTGAGAAAATTTCTGACACTGCTTGATATTAAACATCTTTAGGGCCGCACCGATTAGTTGAAATAATCGATGACGTCGATTATGTAAATTTGTCGACGCAGATTTTTTATTATTGATTCGCTGTATTACATAACCACCACGTGAATGTTCATGCAATTCCATTTCGGTACCTAAATGCATCATTGCGACCGTATTGGCATAAGAGTGGCGAGTTTTTGCATTTGCAAATTTGCATGATTTAGTTCATTTGTTAGATTGTTAACACCTTGCACCATATTTCTTTTACTTGAATTTTATATGCTTTGGTTGAGATTTTATATTGATGTTAAATCTTTTAAGCGTTTTTTGTTAAAGAATTGACTCTAGAGTGCATATTTTGTGTACATGAAAAAACTGCTAAAGAAAATATTACAATAATAAAGAACTGTACTTGTTTATTTGATGAAAACATTTTAAATATCCAGTGCACTCACATCAGAATAACTTATAGATTTGTTGTTAGAATAATCGATTAATCGAAAAAATAATCGTTAGATTAATCGATTAGAAAATAATCGTTTGGTACAGCACTAAACATCTTTGATCAGGAGAGGGACAGAGCTGCTGATCGACCACAGACCACCGATTCAATTTCATGTYCTGATTATTTTATACTAAACGGTTTTGTCTACACTTGGGAAAAAATGTTGAGTACAAGTTGCGGTAATTTTTTCTTTTGTACGTTTATCAGCATTCAGCATGTTTGTGCCTTTTCTTTCTTTTTTTG
>NW_013952570.1:704282-710309 GCF_001266775.1 Austrofundulus limnaeus | reverse complement strand
ACACACACACACACACACACACACACACACACACACACACACACACACACACACGCCCATTTAAAATCCTCTGTTGTCATAGTGACCACAAGTATTGAGGCAAAGCTGAGAGAAGGGCGTCTCTGTGCTGCCTGTGATTTTCATTCTGATCGCAGACGGATGAGGATGACAGGAAACTTCACCAGAGACAGACGACACTAAAACCACCAAGAAATTCCGAGTTACATCAAAAGAAAACAGCAATAAAGATAGTTTTCTCTTTAGTCGTGTTTAACATCACTTCACCRCAAGTTTTGACAGTAGTCGGCATCGAAACTTTTAAAACCACTGTCCCTGGGAAGTCATTTTCAATAAAAGCTACAGACCCACACAAAAGGTTAAAAACTTATCAAAGCACAAATAATCTGAAACCTAAATCCTAAATTGTCAGTGTCTGAGTGGAAAAATAAGATCTAGAAGGGGAAGTGTTGAACTCATTAGTTCCTCAGCTGACTGCAACTTATTAGGAGCATTAAGTCTTTTCACATTTCAGCCCGAGCAGGGCAGCTTCCCCGAGGACAGCTGGGAAAGCTAAACAAACACCGAACTCAACCGATAATCGGCCTCTGCTCGCAAAGTTTCTCCCTCTGCCGACTTTTAATTTTTTTTAAATCAATTGTTTCTGAGTGGCAACAGGCAGAGACTGAGACCTCAGGGTGAAGTTAATGTCCCACCTGTGGGGAAAGGATGGGCAGAGTTTCTCAGGCTCACACACAAAGAGCCCCACTGTGCGTGCGAATCAATGAAGTCTGCCAGACGCAAGCCAAACACCTGGGGAGGGAACGGTCACGTGACGTCTGAGGGGACGGGAGGGCAGGAAACGGGACGTCGCCATGGTAGCGGTCACAGATGAAGCTAGGAGACCACTTTCATTTCTCGTTAAACATATACTGATTCGACACAAAAAAAACAAACATGGGAACGGAACAGAACACCGTGGGGAAGTGAGGGCTCACACTGCTTCTACTCCGCTGCTCTGTAGTTAACCATTACACTGGAGTCTATGAGGTGGAGGAAGTGAGGCTGTGGGAATCAAGATGGYCCACAACCCCATCCCAAGTCCAAACTCTCTGCAAATGCAGCCTAATAAGAGGAAGAGGTGGAGGCAATTAAAAAACAACAACAACAACAACCACCCAGTCTGTCGTCTGGATGCATGAAATTGTAACTGTGTGAACCTAAATAAATCTGTTCAGGCCTTCTGCTCAGGTTGACCGCATCCTGACCCCCCCCCCTGTCCACCTGGTTCCTCCGGTCCACTGCACTGACCCCACACCACCAGACAGTCCTGASACATCTTCAAGTGTGTCCTCCTCATTGTTCCAGCCCCCGAGTCTTTCCTCTGTCTGTTTGTCTGCCTTGTTTTGACTCCAGACCCAGGACTGTGCATGCTCATATGMAACATTGTTCCTCTATAAACAAAGGGTTTCCTTTCACCTCCCCCCCATCTCTCCCACCTCCCCTAATCTTTTTGAAATCTACAGCCTTAAGAGAAAGTAAAAAATGAAGATGAAGACATCTGAGTTGTTGCTGATAAGTGTACTTGCTGTTTTTTAAATTTCCTTATGTCTGAGTTGCCTCTTGAACCGTTTCCAGTGTTCAGTCTTGCACACRGTCTCTGTAGATCAGTATCTCTGGGCCTGCAGCAGCGACAGGCTGATATTAGCAGACAGCTGAAGCGTCCATGCATGGGAAGTTCACAGACATCGAGCTATTCACCCTGACGCATGGAGGAAATGAGGCAAAGTTTATTAAGAATGAATCAAAGTYTGCTTTATATTTGACCGACTGACCAACAAGACTGAATGAAAAGTCCAGAAGTTCTCAGGCGACAACACCAACTAAATAAACTAGATCCACAATATTACTGAGCAAAAGATTAGGTCTTTTCAATGTACTCAGACTTGATAAAAGTTTGTTAGATGGGACAGACATTAGGGGTAGGAGGGTATGATTATAATTAGGAAGGGTGTGATGTTGTTATAAGATTAAGGATGCATCATGATTCTCTTAAAACTTAAATGACTATGACTTATTTTATAAAAACAAAACTTTATTTATATATTTTCATTACTAATAAAGAGTGCATCATAAAGGCAAAAATCACTTTTAATCATCAGATGCTGACAAACAACTAGCATAAATGCTAAATTAACATTGAAAACACCACAGACCAATGAAAGCAATTAGCATCAATGGAAGTTTTAATTAGATTATTTACAGAAAATTGTGGCCTGCGCTGAAATAACGGTTCACAATGAAAATTTTAAGTTACAGAGATTTATCACCTGGTGGGTCCAGTGGGATGGTTGGACTTTTTAAAACTTCGAACTGGATTTTTGCCACTAAGGAGTTAATTTTTTTAACAAGTCATTTAATTTAATATCTTTTATTTAAATGCTCTCAAGACTGATGGTAGTTATCTGTGTGAATAAAATGTACTCCCAAATAAATATTCAAATTTAGTAAAAATGTAAGTAACTGATGACGTCATGCTGATTTTCTGTTTTGATGGAAGTGATGACTTTTAAAATCAAACTACAAAATAAAAGCAGCTGCCACTGTTTGTTGTTAAACACCTCCCTGTGGCTGAGCTGAAGCTGCAAATCTCTCTTTTTATTGCTGCTCTCTGTTTTAAGAGGCAAACAGAAAAATGGAAATGCGTTTGTTTTCTTACATGTGCTGAAGCAGCAGAAACGTTAAGACAACAATATTATCCCATTTTGACATTTTGACAGCAGCTTCTGAAGAAGGAAGTGAATTTACTGCTCTCTGTTAAAGAAGAAAATATGTAGATACAAAAATGTTGAAAAACTGCAAAAAGAAAGCATTCAGCTGGAGAAAACTGGGAAATTATAAAGATCTGTTTTGAATAAATAGTGCTTTCCCTTTTAATGAAGCAACCAGACAGACAGACCAGCAAAATCAAGAGAAAATTTCCATTTTATCTTAATCTTCTTTCATTTCTGCTTATGAAACAGAACACAAATAAAAGAGCAGAAAACTATATATATATWTTTTGGTAAAGTGTGATGAGTAACTCATATTTTTGGTCAAAACAGAGAAGGAGCTAGATTAGATTTTGTTTGTAATAATAAACATAATATTTGAAATGTAAAAAGTTAAATTTCATTTATACAACATTTAAAAACAGTTTTAGAACTTAGAAGATTTCTGTGTTTACGGTTTCTCAACACAAAGTACAGTATTGTGTGTATTGTAAAAAGTTAAATTTCATTTATACAACATTTAAATACAGTTTTAGAACTTGGAAGATTTCTGTGTTTACGGTTTCTCAACACAAAGTACAGTATTGTGTGTATTGTCTTTATTCAGTGCGTTCATTGTAAGAAAACACGACTGTAATGAATTCAAGTATTTTATGAAATGATCAAATATGAAACAAATGATAATTTGGGGTTAAGTCGAGGATGCACTTGGTGATGATGTTTCGACTTTGGCTTGTCATCCACAGAACGAGGCACCCCTTCAGCGCTGTGGGAAAACTCCAAAACAAGCTGAATGTTCAGCTTCATTATTCCTTCATAATCAACAACAGCAATAGCAAAACTACATTTTCTTTCAACTGCAAACTATAACTGAAGAGGCCTAATCGAATTACAAGTTAATAAAAAATAGCAACCGCTTTAATGAGTCGTAATTAAAACAACACAATCACAGTAAACTAACAATCCATGAAAACACTGAAGACAAACTGCATAAAGTCTGCATACAAACCAAAGCTGTCTTTAAACAAAGAGAAAGGAATAAAGATGCACAATAAAAGTGCACCAACCGAGACAGAGAGCTTAGACTTCTGGGGGGGAAAAAAAACTTGTTCAACAACATGAGAAAGCACACCTCACACATCCACACACGAGAGGAAAGAGGCTGGCAGCATTGTTAGCTCGAGAACATTTCATCCATCTCACGTCACCTTTTCCCTCTGTGATGCACTCCACTGTAGTTGCACAACAGAAGAGTCCTCCTCCTACTGTTTTCCCTCCAAAAAAGTGGAAAACTGTGCCACAACGGCAATTTGCAGTGGCATTCCTGTTCCTCCTGCATAGTACATCACTTTCCACACTGTGTGATACAACGTGCCCGGCAGAGTCAGCCAGGCGAGTAAAGTCTTCCACAACGCCATCAGTGCTGAGGGAGAAGTCAGAACCAATGAGCAGAGCAGAGGCAGAGCTCGAGGCTRCTGCCGGCTCTCCCAGCACCGCTGGCTGGGACCTGCGAGCTGTTTGGCTTCTTTGCCATCTCTGATGTAATGGAGGAGAGCAGAGGAGCAGCCTGGATCACGCTACAGCAACGGAGGTGAAGGGGAGGACAGTAATATTCTGTTAAACTGAAGCAGGGTTACGTGTCCCCCTCCCCTCTGCCCTTCTCCCACTCTTCTCTGCCAAGTTCTCTGGTAATTTTAATTTCTAAGAATGATTTTACTACTTCGTCTGTGTTACATCATAACCATCCAGACACTTTTTCCCATCATCTACAGTCTGCTTTGCCAATGAATGTACTGGACTAAAAGAACCTTTGCAGAATCAGAATATTGTTGGGACATAATCATCTATCAAAGTGCTGCATTACATTTATTTAAAAAAAACACGAGTTGCTATCCTGTTAGCTGTAATATTTGCTAACAGTAATCAGGCATTTTGAACTAAACCATTATAGTTAAGGATTATAAAGACTGAGTCTCACTGTGGAGTAGGAATGGGCAGTGAATCTACTTAAGGAAAATTTGAAGACTCAATACAATCATCACAACATCATTTTGTTTTGTTTATATTTTCTTCTTGGTAGTGACACACCAAGTTGTTTCCTAACAGTGTTTTTTCCACTTGGAGTGCTTGTTTTGACACAACACCTACCACTCGCCCTGTACCCAAAACAAAATAAAAAGAGAAAAAACACAGAGCATCTTTTTGCTATGAGAGATTATTTTGAAAGGATTATAAAGTAGAAACTATGGTCAGAGAGCTCCGCTTCACAATCAGAATAAAATTTTGCTTTTTCTATTGTTTTTCTGAATTCCACATTTTCATTCTAACCATTTTTATTAACCCAAAAAGTGTGTAAATATAAAGTGACTGACAATTTAACAAATTAGTAGCCACAGAATTCAAAATTTAATGGTTGCCATTTCACTTTCACTAACATAGCAAATTGCTGTGATTGAGCAGACCCTTAAATACTTTTAAATACCTTGCAAAAGTATTTACCTGTCTTTTGTTAAAGAACAAAAAACATTCTTGGTGTAAAACATAGAAAAGTTATCCTTATGTTAAATAAAAATGTTTTAGAGTCGAACTTAACATAATGTCTCAAAGAAACAAAACTTACAAAGAGTAACAATTTGTGTCCACTTGCCTATTGAGTAGGCGCTAAGCYCATTTTTAATTCTGTTTAAACAGAGCCCCTCCTATTTACAGTGTTTTATCAAAAACAGAAGAGCAGCAGTGGTAGTCCCTAGAACATTCAACTGTTTGTCAATCAACATATGTTGGGGGATGCACCAGTCACATCCCCTTACAACTCTTGGGAAATCCTTTTGAGCCAAGAAAGAGCCTACTCTGAAGCAGGAGCTAAAAACCATGCTCCAAAAACAGATGAACATAGTTTGAAGTACGACAAATGGCTACAGTATAGCAGTAGTGTGAAAACAAAAAACAAAAGGCAATGTACCTCAAATGGTTGTAAAGACTTTGAAGTTGTCCCAAGGACTAAAAACATTATGGAAGCGATTGTGTTCCATAATCCTAATTAAAATGGATTAATAGAAATGCTGTTTCATTTTCAACATGTACCTGATTTTTTTGACTCATAAGTAAAATTATAAATACATAATCCAAACTGTATGTTCATTTTCTTCTCCAAGACTGCTCAAAGTGTAAATTAATTAATTAAATAAAAAATGTTAAATAAAACAAACTTTGACATTTAATTTTCAAAATATGTCCTGGTAAAACGTGACCAAAATTC
>NW_013952570.1:696599-698427 GCF_001266775.1 Austrofundulus limnaeus | reverse complement strand
GAATTTTGGTCACGTTTTACCAGGACATATTTTGAAAATTAAATGTCAAAGTTTGTTTTATTTAACATTTTTTATTTAATTAATTAATTTACACTTTGAGCAGTCTTGGAGAAGAAAATGAACATACAGTTTGGATTATGTATTTATAATTTTACTTATGAGTCAAAAAAATCAGGTACATGTTGAAAATGAAACAGCATTTCTATTAATCCATTTTAATTAGGATTATGGAACACAATCGCTTCCATAAAAACATTCTGTCAACATTAATCAAAAAACACAACTTGATGCCAAACAGAGTTTATGTCTCAGCATCAATGACTCTCAAATCTGAAGTATTTATTTTTGATGTGACAAAATTATATATAGTAAATCCATGGTTGGAGTGTCATTTTATTAATGCATAAATCAAGGCACAAATCATAATGACTGGGTTGTAAAGCGTCATCATATCTGAAAACTTTTTACCACTGTAAATGTTCACATCTAGTACCAGATAGCTCTAAAAGAACCACATTTCTGAAGCGTCTGCCTCAGAGCTGAATCATCAGGCACTCCTAGTTTTGGTTTGATCTGTAGATTAGTTTCATTATGGACTTCCTGAGAAGCAAACCACAACTTTTCTCAAGCAGACAGCTACACATCATCAAAGCCATGCTCAAAAAGAAACTGATAGTAGTCTGGATGGACAATAACGGAAATTTGTAAGGACAAAATGATCTAAATGTTTCTGTTTTTCCTCACACATAGTCAAATTTTTCAAGTAATCTAAGGTGTATTTGTTCAACTGTAGCTGAGATGCCATTTGAAATGTGATCTGGCCTGAATATAAACAGCTCTCCTCTGATCTTGTGTCCTTAGAGGACTGAGGAAGCTCAAACATCAGGCTGAGGCATAGACAGATGTCTTCCAGTCAGCTGTRGGCATCTTGTGGCTTCCTGCACCAACAATCTCTCAAAACAAAGACTTATGAGACCCCACCATCTGCATGAAGTTGGTCAGAGGTAATTTTATTATCAACTTTATATGCCCCAACAGCTGTAAAGCAGAACCAGCACTTCCAAGAATTAATCTCAGGTTACCATCCTCCATCAGACAGCTGAGCTGAAATCTTCTGGCCACTTACTCTGAAATGCAATGGTCAGAAATGACCATTGCACGTAATAATTCTTATCACAACTAATGAGACATTTAGCAAATTAGCTCTGTGTTCTGAAGCAGGCTCAACTTTACAGCTTTAATCACAAATCAAAAGAGGAAACTGTCTGGAAAAACTACTTCACAACTTTAATATGAAACCTCATAAACCACAAATGCCTTTGATCAAATAAACAAACTGGGTTTCGTATTTTCTAAGTTTATAAAAAAACTATTTTGATAAATTCAGAAGTTTTATTTCTCACCACAGCAGTGACAGATCATTATTCTGTTTATTCAAGAATTACAGCCAGACTTCTCACTAGACAAGCTGTTCATCCCCATGACCGGAATTATGTCAAAATAGTATTTATTCCAAGGCTAAAAGGGGGCTGTGTTTTAACATTATAATAATAATGTTACTTTAAGAATGAAAAGCGTCACTGAGTGTCTAGCGACACGCTATATAAGACTATTATTATTATTATTATTATTATTATGAATATAATCTGTCCAGTTTGTTTCTGATCAGTTGGACTTAGAACAGATGAAAACTGAGTTTTTATTTTACCGAGGTCATCTTGACCAAAGGGTAGCAGAAGTTAAAGGGGAAGTATCATGTAAAATCAACTTTTTTCAGTTTTATATCATGTTATAATGTTATATTCTCATAAAAAACATGCCCAAAGCC
>NW_013952570.1:694049-696053 GCF_001266775.1 Austrofundulus limnaeus | reverse complement strand
AATAACAGCTAAAGGTGACATACAGTAGCTACTTTATTATGGTATAGTATTTAAATATATGCCTGAGAAACACAATACTGGCCCTTTAAGAATGTACACTGTTATTTCTGATTGAAAAACAAAAAAAATTCAAGGATTAAAAGTGATTTCAAATAGAGAACGTGGGCATAAATTAGGGACAKGGGTAAATTGTGAGGCGAGTGTAAAAAGTAGATATGCAGGCAGAAGTGTTGGGAGAAGAGCCTGCAGCAAAGGATCCATTTACGTCTCACTGGAACCTCCCTCCCTCACATTCACCACTAATCTAACTCTGACCCATTAACCAGAACAACCAGGTCAACACAGACCCTCTGAAGAAGGTCTTCCCCAAACCACCCAAGACGATTAGCACTTCACATCCACAGGGATATGTTCACTCACTAACGGGGTTAAGAAACAGCACAAACCAACAAATAATAAAGTCTGATAGAATAAAACAATCATGATCTCAGTCGGACTGAAAGGAACATTCAAATTCTTTATGAACCGTGAACGACCACTGCTTCCAGAACAATGACCACATAAGAAACAAAAGATAAGAGGAGAGATGCATCACAGATTATGATAAATGATTCAGAATCTGTCAGGTATTATCAGCACTGCTCAAACCTTCATAATTGCAATTAACACAATAACTCRCTTTCATTATTTGCTGCTCAGTGATGTGTTGCATCTGATGTATTTGTTACTTTCAGGACTGCCCAAATAAAAGCTTAATACTCACCGAGAAGCACTTCATGCAATATTAAAAGTTATGGAATTAGAGACATTTGTGGTTGTTTTCAATGCATTAAGATGGTAAAGCTGTTTACAACACAGCAAATAAAAGATTCTGGCACAAAGAACACTATTAAGATTTAATGTAAATCGATGCGTTAATGCATTTATATTAACTGAGTGAAGAGCATATATCAAGGCCAACACACAAGTCATGTTAACTGATGTGACCATATAAATATRAGTTATTAGATTTTTTAATATTTGATTAGCTGGTAAAGTGTACAAACATAAAATAGCTTTGTGCCTTCCGTTCTGAGGTCTTATCCAGCTCCTGGAAGTAACGTGACACTTAAGGGTGCTGCATACTCCATCTGAAGCAGTAAAATCGGCTCTCATTGACGTAGACACAAAAAATGGAGCTGCTCTGTGACAGATTTGCACCCAAAAGGAGGATGGAGACACAGCAGGAAGAAACCTGTGCTGTAATGTGAACTGCAGAGGGAGGGGTATCCCAGGAGCTCTGAGCCATGTGTCTCATGAACTATGAAAGGTGTGAGTGAAAACGAACGTCTCGCAACCACGTGACCAGGACTCGACTGCTCACCAACCACAATGACGACCAAGTTGTTTGGCTTTTATTATTAGGGGGTTCTTTTTCACTGCAACACCTGACAAAAACTTTGAGTGATTGGAAACGTGCATTTTTCCAAGAGACCCGATATCCAGAACTAATACCTGTATAGATACTCTACTGAACGTGTTACAGCTTACATTTCAAATAAATAACTTGTCAGTTCATTTTTGATTTGATCCAGTCAGAGTTGTTGTAAGCCTATAAAGAGAGACACAATGTTTTAAATAAAAGAAATGTGTTTTAAAAATCATTATTCAATGTTTAAGCTCTAACTCAGTAAGTACTCTGTATTGTACTCAGTATTGATGAGTAGCCAAACTGAAGTACTTGTACTCAGTTTCAGAAAAACTGGTATTGGGACAGCCCTGTTGGAAAACAAAGGATATTTTTTGCATTGGATATGTCTAATGTGACAATGTCCACATGATTCTGTTGCCTCGTGCTGCGTTCACACCGAACGCGATTTCAGCGTCAGGAGCAGCAGGTTTACATGCAAAGTCTATGGTGGACGCGCTTCAAGCAGCGTCGGGAAGTGCTGCGGCGCCTCAAGCACGATTAGAGCAGCGCGATTTGAACGATTTCAACGATCTGAGCGTTCGACGCGCTGAGGC
>NW_013952570.1:689650-692913 GCF_001266775.1 Austrofundulus limnaeus | reverse complement strand
ACACACACACACACACACACACACACACACACACACACACACACACACACCCTTCCTTTGCTACATCTGGTTTCCTTCGAGGTGGTTGCTGGCGGCGTTTGAGGGTATAGCAGCCACAGAATGCTTTGTCATCACTGACGAGCAGCTGAACCAACAGAAACACTGACTGCAGCCAGTCAATTAATTAATGGAACCATTTAAAATGATGGGAGGCTTTAAGGGGGTGGAGATGAATGTTTACAAATCATCAGCTTTAAGTGCTCGTTACATTCCTGTCTAGATTTTTCCCGAACCATGTTTTCTTTGTTGTTTGTTCTATTCCTCTCCCATTTTTTAATTTGCTTTCACAACATAGAAAGTACCAAAAAAAAGTAGAAATATTTTCTCAAAATGAAAATCTGAATTGGGGCTGGGAGAGTCACCAGTTCACCACATGGGACTAATCACTGTAGATTTACAATGTATCCTGTCTGAACAGCCAGATTAAGTCAAATCGCTTCCATACAAGAAAAAAGGGCTCCGACTGAGACCACATGAATGCACCAAGAGTCAGTACCAACCACATGAAAACTTGCTTGATCACCAGGTTCTGGGTCTCCACAGACCTCCATCTGGGCTGTGAGGAAATCATCTTCTGTTCAACAACAAATACCCAAACAGAAAGAAGAAGGACTTACACCAGAGTTTTAGACTGAGATTAAGAAGAAAGGATGGAGCTGTATCGGTTTGGGTCCAACACAATGCTGTAGACCTCCAAAATTGGCGGGAGTTACTTTCTTAGGACCCTCACAAATTGTGAAAAACAAACCTGAATTGTTTATTTGCTTCAGGGTCCTGGCGCTACATAAACTCACAGAGGAAGTAAATTTACAGAGGGAAGAAAGGTGTTGCAGGGTCTCAGATTCCTTCACTTTGTGCTTTCCCAGTCCTTTCCTTTATGAAAGAGATGTTCCGGGTAGAAGTGAGCGCAGACCATGCTGCTGCTGATGATGTAGCTGTGCGGAACGATGAAGGTCTGTAATGAAGATGATGCAAAACTGTGTGTCTAGGTTCTAAGATAAACATCTGCGAAAGACTGCAAATTCTGAACTGGGACTTAACAGGTGTTCACAGCACACGATCTGTTAGCACAATGTACTGAGGATGACTCATCTACTACCACACCAGGTTTTAGGGGGTCTTTCTTGTGCTGTTAAAACATGTTAATTTTATTTTTTTCTGGAACATCATCTGCGCTGTTCAACTGTCTATCACCTTCCAGCAAATAACTTTGCATCTAAAACATCTTCCAGCTGCAGCACCGTTAACAGCTGATCATTTGTGACTAGATGAAACGAAAGACGAGGAAAACCACAGACTGCACCCGACACAAGCAGCATCAGGGGCGCGGAGGCAGCTCAGACGGTCCGGGTGGGACAGAAATATGCTTTGGTGTGAAGAGTCGGAAAGAACAGGAGTGACTCAGAGAGGAAGAGGTGGGAATGAGGATGGAGAATTTTAGGGAATCCTACTGAGATCGCTCTCCTCGCCGCTCCGCGTCGCGCCAAAGAATTCAGATGAGCAAACCACATGCTGGAGCCGGTCACATGCTAGCTCTGAGACAATTAACCTGCACAAGCAGAGTCTCACCCGTGTCTTTATTATACTTCCTGTTTATTATTAGTCTTGTCTATTAGTCTCAAGCGTACCTGCTAAGCCAGTTATTCAACTGCACTTTTTTTTATGGATCCAATTTCACTTTGGAAGAACTGGAGGTACATGTTCTCATTTCTGAAAAGTCTTAATCACATCAGAAAAGGCAGCAAGTCAGATGTCATCTCATTTATGGTAGCAAGACCTATGACTAAAWAAATAAATAAATAAGAATGAACAAAGCAATGAGCCTTGTCGTCATTCTGTAATTTATGCCTCAGCGAAACCAGAATACAGTGTAGCAGAGCGATCARCTGTACAGCAGAAGTAGTCAAGGGGCGACTCTCATTCACAAGGTTTTTTTTAGTAGTTTGTGATATTTGTTTCGAATTTAGAACATGTGTAACATCTGGTTCAAATAACAAGCAGCTAAAAACCTCTTTAAATGTAGAGACATAAAACTTGTTTAGAGCAAGAACAACCAGACTGTCCAAAATCAACCAGAGCATAAGTGACAATATGCAACACTTACCAGGTTCTTAAACCTGGTAGAAATTAGGGCCTAGCTTTCCATGAAGGCAAACATATATATCAATTCATCCATCATCTTTTGTGCAGGAGTTTTAGAGTCAAATCATTATGAAATGACAAAATTGTAGCAGTTTTGGTCAAACTTTGAAAACTACAATTTCATACATTAAATCATATGATTTGTAGGTAGACAGAGTATGTTTTAGGAACAACAATCAGCTACTACCACTGTAATTAGCTCTATTTCTATAAAACTGGCTGAGTTGTAGCCACTTTTCAGTTTGATAAGGGGTGCTTTGCTGTGGCTGCCATCTTGAACTGGTTGAACAGTAATCGATGTACACCCAGTGAGAGTTAAAAAAAAATTAAAACCCTCTACTGTTTCATGAAATATTTTGCAAGCAGACACAAACAGACAAATAATAATGTAACCGTTGTTCGGTACACAGTAGGGTTGGGCATAATCGTGTCGTGTGCAATTAATTGCCAGAAAAACATTAATCGATTTTTTTTGGCACTTGACGATTAATACGATTAATGCCAGCAGGCGGGCTGACTGGAGATTTCTCCTATCAGTCTGCTCGATGCTTAGCTCCGCTTCAAATATGACGAACACAAAAATAAATAAATAAATAAAATAAAAGTTCTGCAATGTAATTTTGACAAAATTTGGAACAGATTTTTACAAAAAACAAATCTTTCCCACTAAATTAGTCAGTTGACTGGGACATAAGGGTGTCCAGGGGATTAATCGTCAAATTAATCGTTATTGGCTAAATACCACAATTAATCGTGATTATTTTTTTTACTAATATCGCCCAACCCTAGTACACAGAAGTCAAAAAGACAAAATTAAGCCAAAACATATGAATGCCTTGCATCGTCAAAGGCCCATACTTTGGCTTCAATGCTTTTGAATCGCACAAATATAATAAACTGTGTAAGAAGAAGCAACTTAAAAGTGATCAGTTTCAGCCTATACTGCTGAGTGCTCAGCTCTTTAATAAAACAATTTTCATTATAAATAAACGCAGAAAGCCTGCTGTCCTTGGCCATGTCAATAAATAAATAAATAAATAAATAAATAAATAAATAAATAA
>NW_013952570.1:688149-689575 GCF_001266775.1 Austrofundulus limnaeus | reverse complement strand
CACACACACACACACACACACACACACACACACACACACACACACACACACACACACACTGCTCTCATAAAACCTGTTTGTATTGAACAGACACAAATCAAACGGCTGAGAGAAAGTGTGTGTGTGTCCTGCTCGACATGAAAGCTGCTTTACAACAAAGTTGCTTTATCAAGGAAACCCATATTTATGGTGAATTATAGCGGTGTTGGTGAAATTCAGGCGGGACTGCTCTAACACGTTTTAATGTTGACCTGCTTTAGCGAACAATAACAAACAAAGGAGGCAGCTGCTGTCTGCAGGCGGACAGTTATGCAGTCGGGGAGCCAAAGTCTCAAAAGCTCAATAAAACGGGTTGAACCAGACATGGTCTGCCATACTTTTTATTTGTGATTTTTCTGTTAATTTTGACCCTAAGTAACAATAATTGGAGGGTCTGCTCTGCTGGAAATATCGCGAAAAAATTTTGTGGCCATTTTAATGTATGCACCCTTTATTGTTTTATCAGAAAAATGTGAGAGGTGATTCTTTCACTCAAATCCTAACTGGGTTGTGTAGGCTGTCAATAAATACATTCCAGATACACAGAACACATGTGCTGACAATACATTGACAAAATAACTCTTAAAACACATTTCTACATGATTTTGGTTAAATTTAATACCAAAAAATAGACTTTTTTTTTTTTTACCTTTTTTTCCAGTATTTGCATCTTTATTTCATTGGCAATCAACTATTCCCCACATTATGACATCAGTCATTATTTTCACCAAACAGTATACTCATTCTGCAGAAAAAAAATTATAAAAATCCAACTGAAATCARTTGATCTGTGATGATATCACTACTAGTGATCTGCAGGCTCAGAACCTCAACAGAATTTAGACTACTCTCAAAATTCCCCGGCCCCGGGGTCAGTTGTAACATCTGACTTTTCATATTCAAATGCGAATTGTAATTGTGAAGAATGTACATGGTTTAATCATCTGTAAATGGTTTTGACTATTAACAGACAGATGTAAGTTTGTTGTAATAAAATTTGGTTTGTCTATTTCAAACCATCTCTGAGTAACAGAGTCAAATGGAAAATGTGTTGCAACTGTCCCCGGTCTCCCCTACATGTGCTCTGATAGCCACAAGACCACAAATGTGACATCAGTAGAAAGCCCAGGATGTCCTCTTTACAGCACAGTGGGACCAACATAGATTGCAAGTGTAATGTTTAAAATATAGGGCTGAGAAGCATGCCCCCCACAGAGGACAAAAATTAATTGATGGGTCTCAGGAGGTTAAAAGGTGCATGTATTATGAGATACATTGTGTACCAGCATGTTTTTTAAAGCGTCTATACAACCCACCCAGTTTGCTTGCTGTTTCCTCAGGTGGTGAGGGTGAAGGTTTGACCCCAGCAGTATCTGCAGTGTTGCCC
>NW_013952570.1:685416-687790 GCF_001266775.1 Austrofundulus limnaeus | reverse complement strand
TCTGTAGAATGAGTATACTGTTTGGTGAAAATAATGACATGTGGGGAATAGTTGATTGCCAATGCAGTAAAGAAGCAAATATTGGGGGGAAAAAAAGGTAAAAAAAAAATGTCTTTTTTTGGCATTAAATTCAACCAAAATCATGATTTGAAAGAATCACCTCTCACATTTTTCTGATAAAACAATAAAGGGTGCATACATTAAAATGGCCACAAATTTTTTTTCGCGATATTTCCAGCAAAGCAGACCCTCCAATTATTGTCACTTAGGGTCAAAATTAATTTAAAAAAAAATCACAAATACAAAGTATGGCAGACCATGTCCGGTTCAACCCGTTTTTGAGCCTTTGGCTCCCCGACTAATGGGACACTGCTCGCCTTTCAGTGGCGGCTGCAGACTCCTCTCAACCGAGGCTTGTTCTGAAATATTTATATTAAAAAAGGACCGATTAGCTAACTAAGCTAGCTAGCCAACTTTAACTGTGAGCCTGTCTGTCAGAGCGGCTGCGCTCTTAATCCCAGTAGACGTTGCTAAATGGACTTGAAAAGTGTCGTGTGAAATATTATTTTATTATTTTTATTAAGCCAGAGCTGATATAAGAGCAGCCGCAATACCTCCTTGTTTTGGCTGGTGGCAATCCACTAAGGCTCAGACTACTTCCAAGAACATCCGAATTCTCCTCACGCTCCGCCTCCTCGGGTTTCCCCACAAAAAATACACAAATCCTGTGAATACAGCTAATATTTTAAATAATTCTTTAATAAACTGTAAAAACACAAAGCTGCAACACAACTCCGTGGCTCATGAGAACTGCTTCTCATCCAGCAAATACACCCAGCCTTCCTTAGCTGCTGTGTGTGGGGGAATAGACTTGCACTTGAGGGGGATTTAAAGCGTTGCTAGCTACCTGTTAGTCGCAGCTTCACGGGTCCGTTCCTCCGAACTCCCTGGTTAGACATCTCCTCTTGATCCAAACTCTGCGAGTACTGAGAAAACGGGTCGTTCGGATGATAAAATTAAGGTTTAATCAACCTCTCCGTCAGTTTTGGACAATAATGGAGTCAAAYCATTGCGGCCCGGATGTGAACTGCCATAGTAGTGGTCGCTTATAAATACGAGAAATAAAAGAAAAGAAGAAGAAGGGCGCGTGCGGTTCTGCGGCATTTACTTTATAAAAAGAAGAAGACGGAGGGGAAAGAAAAGAGTTCGACCCTCGGCTGAAACGCGTAGAGACGCTGCGGAAGTGTCGCGGTGTTTATATCTTCACATCTCCGGAGAGGGCAGCCTCCTCTCTCTGCCTGGCCTGCCTCGGACTGTGAGTCCTGCCCTCGGCTCCTCCGGAGTTGAAGAGCGGAGCGGAGCGGGGAGCCTCCTCCKGGGCAGGTCCCGCTCCAGGAGCTGACCGGTGACGACAGCACGCTCCGGGGGCGGCAGACATTTCTCCAACATGTGGCACTTAGCTGTGATTCACACACATATACACGAGCCAGTGTGTGTATGAACACTAGATGTACATGAGAAATATATATATATTATTAAAAAATATTGTGCAAAACTTTGCTGTTTCTATTTTCATCATTATCTACGAAAATTATTTATGACTTTTACCAGAGTCTTAGCTAAAATATGCAGAATCTTGAGCTACCACCTGAAATGATTTGATTCCTTATAGCTACAGTGTAAATAATTATTAATCACATTGTAGGAACTTCTTGGCTTCTCTAAATTTCTGACAGAGCAGATTGACTGCATGATTCTGTGCAAACGTTTCTGGACAGGATAACAGATCAGGTCAGGCAGTAACCCCCCATGATGTTTGCAGATGGTTGTATGGATTGTAAATTTCACAGATTTCCCTCCATTTTGCAGGTATACAGATGGAATAGGGTGTCACGGATTTTTAAAAATCTTAGTTTATTCTCAAAAATGGCTTCAAATTTATTTTACGTCTCACTGCCTCAAGAATGTTAACAAACAAACAAACCAATAAATAAGATAAAACAGTGTCCTTCCCTACAGGGACAGTCTGTCTACCCTCCCCCGGACCTTCTCTCAAATAAATTTGGGGGAAAGTGTGTTTGGTTCATCGTTTGTGACATRATCAGCCTTCGAAGAATGTAGCTCCTGAAKTTGGACACAGMCTCAGAGTCCAGGTTTTTGAATGAGAGGGAGGCAGGTGAGGCCACAAGGAGCAGAGGTCACAAAGATGCAGGACTTCCAGTACTGAAATGTCCACGGTTTGTTTATTCACAGTTCATTTATAGTGTGTTAAAGCAAATTATGTAACTTATATACACTCACCGGCCACTTTATTAGGTACACCTGTCCAACTGCTCGTTAACACTTAATTTCTAATCAGCCAATCACATGGCGG
>NW_013952570.1:677274-683746 GCF_001266775.1 Austrofundulus limnaeus | reverse complement strand
ATATATATGGGGTGGGGGGACTGGATCAAGTGGGGGTCATAACCCCACTAAAAATACACTTGTGAAAGCTTGTCTGAATCCAGACAGTTGTTGTCATCCTAGTATTAAAAGAGTTTGTAAACTTTCATAAACCTTTATAATTGCATAACCATGTTATTYACACAAACAGGACAAGCAGCAGCAGCAAGCTGTAGCACTTCTGGTGCAGCCCAACCATATTTTTCAGAAACAAGAATTAATGCCATGTTGCACAGCATCTACCTTCTTCATTAAGCAGACTCAAAATGTCACGTATATATAAMGTTTAAGCCACTGTCGATTTTGCATTCAACAGGAACGATTAAAGTCTTGCAGGAAATTCATCAGGCTGTAGGAAGTGCTGTAGGTTTGAAAATAATCATGAAATCAAAACTTAACCCTCCTGTTATGTTGCCGGTCAAACTGACCCGTTTTAAAGTTTAAAAAAATTAAAAATAGTTTTAAGTATTTTTTCTGCATGAAACTTTTGTCTTAATAGGTATAATTTACATACACAATGAAAATGGTTCATTTTACATTTTTCTGCTTCTACATATTACGTAGATACTGTTCTGCTCAGTTTGACCCGGCAGTCAAAATAAAGGGTAAAAATGGTCAGAAGTGTCCAATACTATTTGGTTTTGCAACTGTGAGTCATTTCACCTCAAACACACACAGAGGCAGATATTGGGACGATGTGGGTTGTGCACTTCTTTAGGCACTCGTCACAGTGGATGAAGGTTTGTGGTATTCAGAGGTTGCTGCTCATTTAGACAAAGTTTATTTTCAATAAATCTTCATGACTCTGTTTTTAATTAGCAGCTCAATTTGACCCAGAACAGGTGTCTCAAGTTCAATTATAAACACCACTTTCTTTTAGGAAAACGAGTGAATTGTCCTCATTTATCAGTTATCTGAAATTAAAAAAAAACAGTAATAATTCACAACTATTTAAATTGTTAGTAATCAGATGTTTTGGGGGATTTTTTGTTTCTGACACTATAGCATGATTAAACACGCCCCGGGTCAAATTGACTCAGGACTATAATTGCTGTTCCCTAGAAACGAACACAACAGGAGGGTTGGTGTACAAGATGTATGAAAACATTACKATCTATGAAATATAGTTCTTGCTCAAAGTAGCCATTACCTCAAATTATTCAGACCGAGTTGAATTTGAAGATTAATATTTATTAATCTAAACATTTGATTTGATAGCTGAGACTGACCAGAGCTCTTTACACACTGACATTTTGACTAAATGCAGTCGATGCTTTGCAAAATCTACTTAAACACACACAAACACACAATGTAAATTTTGAACAAAACTCTCAAAAATGATTCAACAACTTTATTTACAGACTCGCTTTGGTAAAAGAAAAAAAAAAAAACAGCATGTACAACACATGAAGAACCACACAGATATGAACAGACAGTAGGAATGAGGTCACAGTAGAGGAGAGGAAAGTCCTCTAGAAATTGAAAGTGCTCTGGTTTTCACTGATTTGGAACGCAAAACCTTCTTCAGTGGCTTCAGGTGCCACGCTCTGCACCTCTTCCTCCTTTACACACAAAAAATAAAAGAGTACATCAGAGGACAAATGATGCCAAACTGGTTACAAAGCATATCTCCTCATACCTACCTCCTCAGAGAAGTACTTCTCAATCAGGTTCAGGGCAGCTTTGTAGATCATCTCGTTCTCATGAGACTGCAACGCCTCGATCTTATCTAGTCCTCCACATTCTTCGATCATCAGGCTCAGCTTGTCTGATTCGCCAATTTTTTCTCCAGCCTGACAAAAAAAAAAAAAAAAAAAAAAAAAAAACACACAATGACAAATTTTATAGCCACTGAGCCAAAACAAACAATCTGATTTTGTCCATCAGGTGGGGCCTCACCAAGAAGATATTAGTGAGTGCATCCAAGATGACGAGGACAGTTTTGCTGTCCTTAGAGGACAGCAGGTTCAGGAGAGGCTCCAGCACATTGGCTTGAACCAAGAAGACCACCTGCTCAATAGTGCCCCCGCTGGTGAAGTTTGTAATAGCCCACACAGCCTCTTTCTGCGTTTTGTAGTCACCCTTAAGAGAGAACCCAAAATAAATAAATAAATAAAAATAAATCAGAATACAGGTTTTATGCGTTTATCTGAACAGATCTAAATAAACAAACATACCCTCACAAGCAGCTCGACCACGTACGGGACGAGGCCTGCGTTGATGACCTCCTGGATCTGAGAGTCCCTCCCAGCGGTGATGTTGGACAGAGTCCAGGCTGCCTCCTTCTGAATGTTGGGCCTTTTGTGGCGCAGCAGCTGGGGGAACATGGACAGGGCTCCAGAATCCAGCACGGTTTGAGTCTGCTCGTCAGTACCGGTCACAATGTTGCCGATGGCACGCAGCGCGGGAGTCTGATGGAGAAAAAAAAAAAAGTTATTGATACACTGAGCAAACTGCAACTTTCCCAATCACATAAAAAAAAAAAAAAACACTTACAACTATAGACAGCTCCTGAAAGCCAAGTAGCTTCACTAGGCGAGGGATCAGACCGGTCTGGACCACCACGTCAATGCGGTCATTAGAGCCATCKGTCAGGTAGGAGACCGCCCAGCACGCGTCAGCCAACACCTCCAGGTCGTGGTGGTGCAGGAGGCGGATGAGACAAGGCAGGATCTGCTGGATGGCGGTCATAGGAGGGGAGGGGTTCTTGTTCCGGCACAGGTTGGAAAGGGTCCAGGTCACATTTCTCAGATAGCCAGGCTGAAAGAGAGTAAAGGAGCACGTGTCAGTTTGACATTAAATATTCTGTCAGGTTATGGCTCCACCTAGAGGTTGAATCCGACAATTACATGAAAACAGCATGAAGTAAATGCAAGGATAATTAAGATTTAATTTTCTCTGAAGGAAAACATACTGACCACTTCCTTTTATGYCTAAAAACTTATGAGAGTGGAATTATAGTTTAGATCAAGTTACGAATTGCASAATTTAGATTTTTTTTKRWWAAACAGTGGTAAGACAGWACTGAGAGTAAAAATCGACTTACAGTAAATACAGTGAGGTCAGGAACTGCCAGCAAACTGAGCAATGGCGCCACAGCACCGTGTTTAATCACTTTGTCTCTAAGAGCCGACCCATCGCCTGAAGAGGAAGGGAATGGAAAAAAAAAAAAAAAGAAAAAAAAGGGAAAGTCATTTTGAGTATGACCCTAAACTTTCTGAAAACACAAGTTTTAAAAAAACCTGATGTTACCAGCGATGTTTCCCAGAGCCCAGACTGCCTGCTCGCTGATATGCTGATGGGGGGAGGTGACCAGGTCAATGAAGGCAGGAATGGCCCCGCCCGCCACCACAGCAGCAGTCTGATCRGCGGTCCCCGAGGCAATGTTGGTCAGAGCCCAGGACGCCTCAAACTGGATGGGAGAGCAGTCCGTCAGACCGAGGAAGGACACGAACTTGGGGATCAGCCCAGAGCTGATCATCTGGTCGATGGGAGGATGTTTGTCACGAGACAGGAGTTTCCTGAATGCAGAACAGCACAACCAGGAAGTTAAAACAACCATTTTAAAAGTGGGGATCAAACACTAACAGCACATTTTGATGGCTTCCTACCGAGCAGCTTGAGTGGCCTGGAGCTGGGTCTCAGGATKATCACTGTTCACTCCTGCAACAATCTCCTCCACTGACCACTGCCTCAAAGCCTGCAAGGAGGAACATTTAGACAAGATTTAACAAACACCTAAGATCGGAGTAACTTCACTGCAAATCCTCAACTTTTACCTGACAGTTCTGGGTCCTTTCCTGAAGCGGAGACGTGACGTCGTCCGGMGCTGCGGACACATTCCTCCTTTTGAAGATCTGGTCGTCTTTCTTTGCTTTTCGAAGCTCCACGTTGACCTCCACTCTCCTGCGTCGAAGCTCCTGCGAGTTACAAATGCACATGGAACCTGGTCTCAAACCTACAGTTACTTAATTAAAGAAAGAAAAAGAAAAGCAAATAGGAGGGTAGAGATACACTCACATTAGCATCTTTGCCTTTGTTCTTGAATTTGTTCAGACGAGCACCGTTCTCGGACATTTTCGAAGAGGAACGGAAGTTTGATAKCGGATAAAAGCCTTGAGTTTTCCTGCAAAGACAAACAGTTTCAGTTGAAGCGAATTAAGTGCCTCGGGGCAAAAGAGATGGCGAAAAAGCATCAAGCAAACGTCCTGTTTGAATTAGCTAGCGGCTCAATGGCTGAAAGATAAAACACATTCAAAAATTGACATACATCGAAAAAAAAGTCACGCTAATTCACAACGTTTCTAKAGTAGCAGCAGCTAACACTCACCTTGCTTAGAGCAGAAGAAGTGAGTAAACTGCCGCACAGACCTTTAAATTCCTGCTGGAGAGTTCTCTGATTGGACCGTTCGAGTCAAAGCATCCCGATCTCTGCGTTCATTGGGCTGTTTAAAAAACAGCAGAGCGTACAGGAAACAACGTCACTCCACGAGAACATCGCGAGATTTGACCAACGTTCCTGTTTCTAAAGAACTCTGCATTTTAAACAAATCAAACACACTCATCAAGAAAATATTAAATAATTTTTGTATATGTGTTTATCTTATGTTTTATTTGAATCTTTAAGTTTTGTTATGGGTAAAAAATATTATAAATGCAAAGTGCAAACATCAATTTTAAAATCACAACTATTCCAATCAAAACAAGTCTAAACTTGATCCTTTACCAAAAACAAAAGGGTGATATTGTTGGTTGTGTTAGCAAAACATGTTTCCATAAATTCTGTTTATAATAATAATAAACCAACCACTAAATGGTTATTAAAACAATCCAGAGAATAACATTAGCCAACTAATCTTAAAAAACATGAAAAAAAAAAAAGGAATTTATTTTACTGCAGAGCTAAAATCTGATGAAGTAGAGGAGTCACAGGTACTCAAAGCTGTTTTACAGAAATGCTCGACCTTTAGCTGGTTTTGTAACCTTTTTTGTGCTCAAATTATTTAYACAATAAAACTAATGCAACTTTTTAAGTTCCTGCTTTCCACTGCTGCAAAAATACACAGAAAATATCAGTCTTTTCTGTTTTATTAAGTTMCATATACATCAATATTTCTTCAGCTGTAATACAAAAAAGAAATCAAGTCAAAAATCTGATGATTTTTATTTTACAAACAGGGCCTTCAAACATGTCTTTCTCAGTCACTACTGCAAATAAAGTCATTTACAATAGCTTATTACTGTCTCTTCAGTAGGATATATAGAAGTTTGACCAAGAAGACTAATGATTTCCAAGTATGTAGTACTTCAGTACTTAAACTTTCTTTCATGCCAMTTCAGACTAAACAATGAGTGGAAATGGATGGAAAAATAAGAAAAGTTGTTCCTCTGTGACATCTGAGTTCAGACACAAAACTCTTGGTACACGATGGTCAGACAAGTGTTCAGTTTCCTATTTGAACAGACATGAGCACAAGGATGGCCCAAGAATTTTCTTTTTACATACTAAAAAAAAAAAAATCTGAGATACAAAACATATCAATGGAAATCTGAGAGCTCCAGAAGAGTTTTCTCCGAGGTAAACTTTTATTTTGAAATGCCTCAGTCGTTCTGTACAGGCTCCCTGGTTGGTGAAGACAGGTCCTGGGTAGGCCACCCCACTACCCAYCCAAACTTTACAGCTTAAAAATGGTCCAGCAGCTCTGCCTGAAAGGATCCCGTGAAAGCRGTGTCGCCGGATGACCCGGTCACAGAGAGTCAGAGTTCAGAAAAGCCACATTCTTGGCAAGTGCATTTTGTATGCTCAACGTGCGATGTTTCCTAAGAGGCTGAAGAAGATTGAAGCTTGTTGTTATGAGACCTATAGGATGTGGAGAGAGGGAAGAGTTGAAAGCTCCTCACAGTTTTTAACATCTCAAAAAGGATCAACCGAACGGACCTGACTCTGTGTCCTGCAGCCATGTTGGTGTAATTAACCAGGAATGTTTTATTAGTGAACACAACTTCCACAACTACAAACTGAGGTTACAGTAACAGGACACGTTTCTCACTCCTTTCAGTACACTTCAGACTCAAAGCATGACAGATCTAAAATGACTCATTACATAATTCTTTAAAAGTCATATACAGCCACTGTGCATGTTTAAAAAAAAATCTATGTACATTTATGACAACCACCTTGGAACATCCAAACAAAGTCAAAATGAGGGTGAAGAAACATACAAAATACCTCATAAATATATTCATAATAAAATGTTGTACACCTTTTTTCATATTTTAATCAAAAAATTTCAACACGTCCAATTCAACTGTGATGTTTGACAAAAATAAATACAACTTAGCAAGTAAAACATTTAAAATCCTGCTGTAAGTTAATCAAACCAATTGATCATAAAGGCCCCAAATGATAACATGAGATGGTGATGACGACGACATGGCTGCCATTCTGCTGGGA
>NW_013952570.1:673487-677018 GCF_001266775.1 Austrofundulus limnaeus | reverse complement strand
CACACACACACACACACACACACACACACACACACACACACACACACACACACACACACAAGTGTTACAGTGATGTAACATGACGCTAAGGCTATGTTCACACTGCAGACAAAAGTGACCAAATCTGATTTTTTTTATGACACTTTGAACATGACTAATGTGATGTTTTTTAACCTATGGTACTAAATCAAAAACACATCTGATGTTTTTCAAAGAAGTCACGCCGCATTTCGTCTAACCTTTATATCAAGGAGGTAGTGGTATATGGATCCATCAGATATTGATATTAACCTGTTATAGGTATAATTTTTTTTTATGTCATGTGCGGCGTCTCTCAGGTTTTGAAAATCAGCCGACAATTTTAAACTCTCACCGGGAGAACCAGGCGTCAGGTCCAGTTWCTTACATTTTTGATGTGCCATGTCCTGGATGACTAAGACTGTTTTCACACCTGATAGTCTGGTAGACACAGTTCAACTAGGGACCAAAATTGCAACTTTTGTAACATTTTAAACTGGATTTGGTTTGACTACACATTCACACCTCCCCAAACCAACTGGACTTTCTTGACAAACAAACTAGTGTTCGATTAAAGCGGACTATTCTGTGCAAACAGGTCACATCAGGATCACAACTGTTGCTGGAGCTCGCAGGTAAATTATAATGTGAACGACCACATAAAAAAAAAAATCAGATTTGAACATTAAAACCTGCAGTGTGAACGTAGTGTTGGGCTCATTGAGACAAYGAACACGAGTTTACATAGAACAGCACATGAAACACAGTGTAGTCTACAGTACAGCACACTCTAATGAAAAATACAGCTACAAAACACATGCTAGTAGTGCAAAGTGAGAGGCAGCCATAAATGCATAAAAGAAAAACAGACATAACAGTCTTTCTGAGTAAGCCTGGAAAAGCTTAATAGTTTGTTGAAACATAAAAATGATGAGCTGCAGCACTTACCTGCTCGCTTTAAAGCCTTTTAGTTTCTGTACAAAGAAGGCTTCGAGCACCTCGGCGCACTGAAAGAAGGGTGTGTCGTTGGGGTTGTAGTAGCGGCAGTTATCGAAGATTTTGGTCACGTCTGCCACAAACTCTGTGAGCTTCTGGTAATGTCGCTTCT
The DNA here is from genome assembly GCF_001266775.1 of Austrofundulus limnaeus. Taxonomy (NCBI): domain Eukaryota; kingdom Metazoa; phylum Chordata; class Actinopteri; order Cyprinodontiformes; family Rivulidae; genus Austrofundulus; species Austrofundulus limnaeus. Next base: position 675,892 of record NW_013952570.1, on the reverse strand, counting down.
GCAAACGGGTTTCCATGGTGGAAAAGTCTAAGAGGGACAGAACAACACCAGGCATTATAAAACAACTGTATCAACAGACTATGGCAGGGCACAATACCTACATTAAAAAGGCACACAATGGATATTTTAAATTATATAATTTCATAGCCACACGTTTCTGAAACTGTGCTGAGAGAATAACAGCTCTTACCCATCGGCTCTTTAATGACACGATAATAATCTGGAGCGTCGTGAGGATCCACTGGTTCGAGAAACGGCCAGGCCATTTTGTGAGACTGAAACAATGCAGAATTGGTACACAATTTAACACAGATTAGGTCTGAGATTGGACCTAAGAACACTTTTTTTTTAAATGGGGTTTTACACATACACACACACACACACACACACACATAGTTTTTCTATCCCCGTGGGGACCTTGCATTGCCTTCCATTCATTTTCCATTTTTATAGCCTAACCTGACCCTTTACCTTAAACCTAACCACACAGTCCATACCTGACCCTAACCTGGCCCTGCCTTCCTACACAGCTGCATCTGGGATTTCTCCCATAGACAAGGACTTCTGAACCCCAGATCCAAGTACCTATATATAAGACTACAAACCTTTAAATATTTAATCTGTTTATTTATTTATATTGATAGTACATAGCCTGAACTACAGCTATAACAATGATATTAATATGCAGTCATACACACAGTGGTGTTGTACCTGTAACGAGCGTAATATTCTTTTCAGCCCCTCGTAGTCTTTGTCAGTGAGTGGAGACAGGACAGTCATGGCGTCTTCTGTGGACTGACACTGTGGACAAACGTACACGTCGATGTGATTGGCCTCGCTCTGCAGGATGCCCACACAGCGCCCGTGGTACCAGTTCTGGCAGCGATCACAGCCTATGTAGAACCTGTGGGAGAGGGTTGGAGGGATGGTCAGATCAACCGGTTCAAATGTTCAGACTGCAGGGTTTGACAACGAGCTGGAACAATTTGACTCAGAGCTGACGATGTAGAAAAAGCCCTACTGTGATTCATCATAAGGTGTCCGACAAATGCAGTAGAGCTCCTCGCTGCTGCCTGCCTGCTGACCACGCTTACAGTCGCTGCACACAAAGTCCTCTAACTTCTTGGCCTCCTTCTCTGTGATGCCGACACACGCTCCGTGGAACCAGTTGGAGCACAGGTCGCAGCCGATGTAAAACCTGCGAGACAAACATCAGGTTTTCACAGCGATTGAGAGGAGCTGAYGTCACGTTTGAATCAGCAGAAAGATGAAAGAAAGGTCTCACTTTGACTCGTCGTACGGCGTTTTGCAGATACAGTACAGCTTGGTGTCCTTCTTGTGATCCTTTGAGGTAGAAGACAGCTTCTTCTTCTTCTTCTTGTGCTTCAATAAGCTGGGATCTCGCTCCTGGTCTCCATCCCTTTCCTTGTCTTTGTCTCGCTCTCTGTCCCGATGTTTGTCTCTCTCCCTGTCCCTATCTCGCTCTCTTTCTTTATCTCTGTCTCTGTGTCGGTCTCTGTCCTTGTCCCGTTTCTTGCTYTTGTCGTGATGTCGGTCTCGGTTTTTGTCCCTGTCTTTCTCGTCTTCTCGTGGACGTTTATGGGATGGTGCGTGTGTGCCGTGGGAGGAATGTGCAGAGTGAGGAAGGTGGGAGGACGCCGCCGCCTTGATGGTCGCTGCAGCGGCCTGGGCGATGGCMGTTCGGGCTTTCTCCTTTTCTCTCTGCAGCCTGGCCAAGTCCCGCCTCAGCTCGTCCTGAGAAGAAAACAAGACACTTAATGAGGTTTTTGGTCATTAAAGTCTTGTCTCTCCTGTCCGACAGAATCACACAAACAGCTCGTGCTTCAGGAGGATCTCTGGATGAGCTGAAACACCCAGCTCACGAAACAGTATTTTTCAAAGAATTTTAAAGATGAACTCTGTTGGAAGAAATCTGTTTAAGCATTCTTAGAGGATTTTCCACACTTCATAACAAAAATCATTTGATCCCAGATCATCAAAACAAGAAAAAAAAAAAAACTAATTGGACATTAGAGCAAAACTCCTTTGGGAGTTGTTTTATTATTATTTTATTTATTTTCTCAGCGCATTAAGATTTTGTCACCACTTCACACTGAAGTTTGATCAACTTTTTTCCTCTCAACGCAAGCAGAGTTCAAACAAGCTCAAACTTTATTTTCTTAGCAAATCAGTGTGAATTCAGCCCAAAGTCTGTTCTATTTCAGGGTTCCTACAGCTTAAGGCAAGTTAAATTAAAGACGTTTAAAGACCTCTTGAAATGACATTCAAGACTAATATCACCATAAACACAAAAAGAAAAAAAACATTTAGCGACAATTTTAGCCAAATTTTTAATTTAAAATCCAAACAAATAGCTGTGAGAAGCATTTGGTAATATATATATA
>NW_013952570.1:652116-673477 GCF_001266775.1 Austrofundulus limnaeus | reverse complement strand
TCAATAAATGTTACCAATTATCTTAATATTTGTGAGGAGTTACACTTAAAATGTGTTAACATTTTTAAGACCTCTGAAAGATTGGTTTAAGCCTTTTTAAGACTAATTAAGGTATCTGCGTGAATCCTGTATTTGTAAACACAATKCATCAGATAATTTCAATTCTCTGATGATTGTCCTAATATAATAAGGACTTAATAAAAGTCTTAATAATAATAAGACATTGTTGCACATCTAATGTCTACAAAAATCTGACCTGGACTTGAAGCTGCAGCTCTTTGTCCAGCAGGGCCCTCTTCTTGAGGATTTCAGCCTTCAGCTGCTCCTTGTGCTTGTACAGCAGCGCGGTCAGTTTAGTGGCGTTCTGCTTGGAGCGTTTCTGCTCCACCACCTCCTCCTTCTTCCTTTTCTTAGCCGCCTGCTTCTCRTCCTTCTCGATCTTGTCGAGGATGAACTTCATCACCTGGTTGCACACAATCATTCTGAAAGCAGAAAGCAGAAGCTGAGCTGTAGCTTCATTTGGTTTAGYTGCTAATCATTAGTAGGTTGAAGTTATTGCTTTAACATCAGGTTTTTAAAGCATGATGCCACAGAGTCATACTTTAGGTGTATAAGACACCAACCTCTGGTTCTCCTCCCGCTCTGCTGCAGCCAGACTCTTCCTCTGTTTCTGCTGCTCTGCTGAAGAATTCTGCTTCATTCCCRCCTGACATTTAAAAACATTTAATTGATATTTACAATAATAAATAATGAACAACTGCTGTTCTTTTTATTAGCACCTGTTTCTGGATGCCATCCTTGGGACTGACCACCTGTAGATTCGTCTCTTTTGGTTCCCTTTTAGCCTCAAGGTGTTTCTTTTTCTTTGGTGGTGGTTGTTGCTGCTGTAGCTGCTGCTGTTGCTGCTGCTGCTGCATCCTCTGAAGCTGCTCCTGAACGTTTGCAGGTGCCTGTATGGTCACCATGTTCTGGATCTGGTGGGCTTGTATCTGACCTCCYGTTTGCTGGATCTGGATAGGTAGCTGCAGTTTGATTTGCTGGGGAACGGCGCCGCCCTGCTGCTGGGCCTGTGCCTGGATCTGGGCTTGGATCTGGGAGGCGATGTGAGGCGGCAGGGCTGAGAGTAGCTGGACCGGCTGCTGGAGGCCTGAAACGGTGATTACCTGATGCCTGATTGGAGACTGCACCTGAAGCTGAGGCTGGGGTTGAACTTGAGACTGGTTCTGAGGTTGGAACTGGACTTGGAGCTTTGCCTGGACTTGGCTGTGGGCTTGGGCCTGAAGCTGGGCTGGAACTTGGGTTTGTGGTGGGGACTGGACTGAAAACTGGGGCTGAGTTTGAACGTGTGATGCAATATGAACGTGGGATTGTTGCGAGGCCTGAGCTTGAATCTGGTTCGGCTGCTGGAGCTGGGTTTGGATCTGGGGCTGTAGCTGAAGTGGAGTTTGAGCCTGAGACTGGACCTGAGGCTGCTGCAGAGCTTGAGGTTGTGTTTGTGGCTGCGTTTGAAATGAAGCTGGTACCTGGGGGAGGTACTGAGGCTGGACCCTTGGCTGGGGTTGAGGTGGGGACTGGACCTGAGTGAGGGGTTGTACTTGAGCATGAGCTGACTGTAGAGTTTGAGGCTGAATTTGAGCCCGTGGCTGAAACTGAACGTGGACCTGGGGCTGAATTTGAGCTTGCACTTGAGGATGCATTTGAATGTGCTGCAGCTGCTGCACTTGACCGCAGGGAGGGACCTGGACCTGTGCACAGATCTGAGCTTGTGTCTGGGGCCGAATCGGAGCATGGGTTTGGGGCTGCAGYTGAGGCTGCGTGGGTCTCACAGTAGACATGACAGAGGACACTGGTAGTCCCTTCACGTGAACCTGCACTGCTGAGACCGGCATATGGGACACCTGCTGCATCGACATCACAGCAGGATGCTGGACTTGTGCTTGAGACTGAGGAGTCAGAGWTGTTTGAGGCAGAAGATTACCAGGCGAGTGTGTGGAGGCTGATGCAGGAGCAGAGCCGAGTGCAGAGGCAGGCGGTGTGACTGGAGCTGATGCCTGATGAGCCGTCTGAACTGGAGAGGAGACTGGAGTCCAGACTTGGGGCTGAGCTGCCTTCTGTTCTATCAGAGCTATAACAARAGAGAGAAGGAACCAAAGGAGATTAAATTAATGTTAAAGAATGTAAATGACTACAGGACAGTGATAAGTATACAATCAGGAGGAGAAAGCCCAGCATCTTTCAGTTACCCCCAATTTACACTGTGTCTGCTCCGCCCCAATATCTGCAGTAAAACCACACTCATTATAATCAATGAGAGCATTTACACTGCATCCACAGGTGTGGCAACGTGTGCCTAGTGTTCTGACAAAATTTGATTTGATCCCATTTTTGACGGGACAGCGGAGCAAGTGCAGAGTCCATCTACAAAGATCACACCGCACCAACAGGAAAAAGAATGAGCACAGCTTCTGTATTTTCAAAATAATTGACCAAAGACAAACTACATTTGGTCAAAATCCTAGTTACATTGACAAATATGTGGGTATATTTATACACACATCAAAATGTATCATTCTGTTTGGGATGCAGAACATGCAGTATAYGCATCCACACAAAAAGTGTGGATTTTATTTTAGAATATAGATTTAAAAAAAAAAGACAACAGCGATGCAGTCTTAACTGTTGATTTCAGTCCATCTTCCACAGAATGAATTAATTTTTTCTGACTTCCACAGTTATCACTGGATTTATTGCACAATATCACACTTCCTGTGCATGCTTCTCAGAGCACCTCTGTGCTACACACCAGAGCCAAGCAGACGCAGTGTAAATGCATGGTTGGAGTTTTCATTATTATGATGTTTGGAGATGAATTAAAGGACTTTTTTTCTCTCTAGTGACTGAATGTCTCCAGCTGTGGACAGAACCTTACCTGGCACTGAAGGTATAGTGGAGGTGGCTGTGACCGGTGTGACGACAGCGCTTGCCACAACCCCGTGAAGATGTGCAGAAGCTGCACCTTGTATTTGGGTTAGAGCTTTGGCCGGGGGTGGGACGGCAATTTGGGTCGACACAACAGCTATGACGGGAGCAGAGATGGGTGCCAAGGCGGGGGTTGGAACTTGGACGGGTGAAGGAAGTGAGGCGGAGACGGGAAGGTGAGTTGAGTTAGTGGCTGCTGCTGCTGCAGTGACTTGGGGAACCGACATGGGGGACAGAGGAGTGGGAGCAGAAATCTGCATCTGAACAGCGGCTGAAGTTAACCGTGGGGCGGGGCTGCGGGACTGTGGTTGGACTTGGCTTTGGAGGACAGCTTGTCCTGGTACAAGTGGTGAACTTATAGTTTGGGATTGTGCAGGAAGTGAAGCTTGTGGGCGGGTGGACACTTGGGCTTGGGGCAGGGCTTGGTTTTGAACAGGGGATGAGGTGAGATTTTGTGTCTGARTCACACTCGGGACTGAATTAGGAGCAGAGGAAGCAGCTTGGGGCGATGTGAGAGCTGAAGGCGGTGTAGAGGGTAAAACTTGAGAGGAAGGTTGTGGAAAATGAGGCAACAGAGCCGATCTTTGTGGCTGCGCCGGGATGGGTAATGTGGGTGAAAGCTGTGTTTGTGCAGAGCCATGAGCTGCAGGGGGAACGGGTGCTGCGACTTGGGTTTGAACTGAAGCGGGGCTCGAGGCAACGTTTAGCTTCGGCGACGGGCTTGTAGCGTGTATGGGTGCAGGCAGAGGGGCTGTCATTTGTGTTTGGGCTAAGGAAGATGGAGTCGTCTGAACTTGTGCGACGGCTCGCACTGGAGTTGGAGAAGACATTTGGGTTTGAGGGGTCTGGGTCGTGGCAGGGGTCGCGTTAGCAGGAGCCGAAACAGGAGCTGAAGAGGACGGAGGTAAAGGAGTGAAAAGGAAGCGCTGGACTTGGCCATTGGGCATGGCTGCCTGCATGAGCTGCTGACCGGGGCCTGGGATGACCGTAACGCCCTGTGGGATGATCTGAAGCTGGCCCTGGGTCTGGCCTTGACCCTGAATTACCACCGTCAGACCTGGGTTGCCTCCCTGCGGAGATTCAGGCAAAAACAATCTTGACCACAACTGATTAGACGACACTCACAAAATAGAGCTCAGAGTTACAAAAAAGTAATTTTAGTTAGAAAATAATAAAATAAAATAACAGAAAGCAATCTTTACCTGAGCGCTTTGTGTCAGCTGCATRAGCTGAGCCATGGTGAGTTTTACTTGACCCTGCTGTGGTCTTTGGGGCTGAGATGAAGCAACGGGAGCGGKGGTGGCAGAAGGAGTTGATGGTGTAGGAGCTGCTGCTCTCAGAGCAGGAGGAGTCCCAGGTGCATGTTGAGACTGACCTGAAGTAGAAAAAAAAAAAGATCTGTTGTAATTTATTTGCTTTAAAAGCCAAAAGACTTTTAACTGAGAGTAAAAAGTTGGACAGAAGACCTTGTTGAGCTGGAGCTCGGACTACTGTGCCTCCAGGAACAGAAGCTGCTCCAGGCTGAGTTTGTCCTACCGTTGTTGTCACCTGACAAACAAAACAGGAGTGAGACTGTGAGCAAACAGGTTCATTACTTCCACACTGATTGGTCAGAAGAGAGAAGACCTGTGGCTGAGTGGTTGAGGCAGAAGAAGCAGTTCTGAGGTTCATGTTTCCAGTCGTAGGATGCAGCGTGCTGTACGTCCGAAGGTTGGCAGGGGGCCCATGAGGGAARATACCCATAACTTTCTGCTGACCTCCACCTGGGGATGAGGAAATACATCACATACATTCAGTTAGACTGGTCAAAAGCGGGGCGGGGCTTTCTCCGCTGCAGCTCCTAGGTTTATGGATCACCTCAAATCTTGTTTAAAACTTTTTTCCTTCACTTTTGAAGCCTTATCAGATGCTGATTATGGTTTATTTGAAAATACATTTTTGTGCCGTTTTATGACTTGTCTGTTTTTTGTATAACTGCTGGTACRTCTGAACTTTCACTGACTGAAAGTGGACACCACAAGCTCTATGATCATTTAGAAGCCCATTGTAAATATGAATGAGAATTACAATATAAAAGTTGTAAAAGACTCAGTGATGTTTTGCATGGCTGTACACATAGAGAAACCGAGGTAACAGAAACTAAAAACTGCAAAACAAAATACAATTTTAACTCCATTGTTTTTAATGGATGACTCGTCTTGCACCTGCTCACCTGTGCTGCTGCTGCTGCTGCTGCTGCTGCTGCTGTTGTTCTGGCCCTGTTTCACCCAGGAGGCAAACGACTGCTGGAAGTTCTTGTCTTGTTGTAATGACACCGAGGAGCCCAGCTTGGAGGACAGGGCCATCTTGGTTCCAGGTGTCAATGGACCCGTCCTCAGGCCTGTTGTGGTCGGGGTGCYGGGAGAGCTGGCTGATGTGGTGGTGGTGGTGGTTGTGGAAGTGGTGGTGGTTGTGCTCAGTTTCTGCTGCTCCAGACGTTTCTAAAAACAGACAAACAATAAGTTAGGTTTCTAATAAACTGTTAAACTKGGAAGTTTTAGGGGTGGAGGGGGTTAAAGTGTGATGTGTTCCCACCTGCTGGGCAGCCAGTCTGGCCTGCTTCAGCTGATTCTCCAAATGGGCTTTCACTTCCTCTGCTGTTTTCAGGGTGCTGCTGGCCTTGGCAGGATCTAAACCCTGTGCCTTATCCCTTTCCACTCTGTAACACCACAAATTTAAAAAGGTAAAAATCTGCTGAACTCCATTTGAAACAGTAAAACTAAAGAAAAACCTAAAGGYGACTTGGGGCCTCATGTATCAAATAGTACAGCTTTAATACTAAAAGTTGGTGTAGAGACAAAAGGCTCATGGACTGACTGCATTTAGTCGACCTAAATGTGGTTCAGTTTCATCATTCAGGTTTGAATCATAAAAGATAAAACAAACAAACAAACAAAACAAACAAACAAAGAACCCATCATGTTTAGACTCTCCTTACATCCAGAAAACTGAATGAAGTCATTTTTCTGTGTATTTAGGTAACATTCAGTAYTTTGTGGTTTAAAACTGTTGATTGAAAAGGTTTGCGTTGCTGTCAGGATACTTTCACAGCGGGTACAATGTGTGTGTATATTCACACACCACACAACGTTTGTTTTGATACATCCCGACGTGTGCGTGGAACCTGGCGCATGTTTGTTGAGGTTCCCACCTCTCTGAAAAAGCTCGGATCTCCCAAAGCTCCAGTTCCTCTTCAGGTATCCAGGTCTCCACAGCCACAGGCCCAGTCTGCTTGGCTGGCTCCTGCTTCTTGGGCCTCAGGGCACTGGAGCGCAGGCCTTTCCTCTGTGGGGTTGGGGTTTCTGTTCATGGAAAGTTAATAAGTCATATAAACTAATTAAATCCTGCATCAGTTCCAAGCAAACTTTATTATTATTATTATTATTATTTTTTTACCTTTTGGAGTGTCTCTGTTTCCGAGGGGACAGATGATCTTCCTGATGCAGTACTCTGAGCGGATGCCATACGGCCCCACATCTCTCCTCTTTATAATCTCTGTTGTGATGATGTCTGTGTCTGTGGTTTCTAAACAAAACAAAACTATTTTAATTAATCACATTTTTTTATCATTCAATATCAATTCAGAAAATCCTCTGAATCGATTTGATCCCCTGGCCAGGCAACAGTCAGGGAGGTGGAGGATTTTGAGGTGTTTGGGAACAATTAGCTAGCATTGAGCTAACAGCTGGTTAGCCGCCATCAAAGCACAGCCTGTTTGTCTTGGTTGCTTTAGYTCTTGAATAAAATTATTAACACAGAAAGACGTAGATTTGTATGACTAAGACAACAGCCTACGTGTGTCTACATTTACGTTTTATGCCTTCTTCCCCAAAAGACAAAAAACAGTTTTCTCTGTGAGACTGTTACTTTCACTCTCTCAGATGTTCATAGTTAATGTGAATATCTACAATTTTCAAATTTCCACAGGATTTTAGCTGGATAAAGTGATGTGTGATACCTCCTGGCTGCAGGATTACACATTTATTACAGAGAATGTTGATGAAGACATAACAACTGTGTGTTGTTTAAAAAATGAGTTCATCATAAAATGAATCAAAGTATGGAGCTGATGATAATTCCCAGGTTTTAAAGATGCAAATATTTTACTCTTCAGTACATTATTATTTAAAGTGAAATGCAATTTAATATCAAGTTCATTTAAAAGGAGGCAAATTGATCCATGACACAAACCTGGAAGGTTTTTGTTTCCAAACTTCTCACCTTTCCGTGTCGTCCCCACAGCAGCGGAGGGCTTCACAGCCATGTCGTCCCACCTCAAACAGGCCCACAGCAGCCTCAGCATCAAACTAACACCTGCCAGAGACCTCACAGTCTGCAGACGGTACCTGAAGGGTCAGAAAAACACACGAGAAGTTTTAGATTCCTTACAAACTCCACTTTCAAAAGGGCTGAGCTATCCTAATTATTCCAAATGTGCAATAAAGCTCGTTACCRACCTCCACGTGATCCCAAAAGTGGGCCGAGGTGAAGGGTAGGGCCAGATATCCAACGCTGGCTTGGCGTTGTAGCTAAAGATGGGCACTTCTTTAATGCCCGCCTTCCTCGCCAGCCTCTTCAGGTCATCGTTTGGGAGGACAAAAAGGCTCTTCTTGCTGCTCTTGGTCACAAACTTACGGTAGGACGGCAGTGCTGTTCCCGAGCGGGCCTTCTTTGACTTGGAGAACCTGAGAAGGCTCACTCTGTCTCTAGTGGAGTACTCTTTGCTAATCATGGAGCCGCCTGACGAGGGTCCCGCTTTGGCTTCGTTAAGTTTTCTCTTCTGGGAGCCAGCTGCTTCAACACCGGGCTGGGTGGTGCTGGGACCGGTACCAGATGAAGGCAAGCTCATTTCTCCTTGAGAGGGTACACCGRGCTTGCTAATACTGCTGGATGTGTCAGGCGTTAGAGCGTTCTGAGGCTCCTTTGAGGAGACATTATTGATGGAGGTTTTTACACCGTCACGGTTAGTGCAAACGTCTGCGTTATTACTAATGTGGCAGGAAGTGTTGGACGGTTGGAGCTTCGCTGGTACCAGAGCCTCACAGTCCGTCATCACACTGTCACTCTTATTTAAAGGCTCTCCTTCTTCTCCCACGTGGTTCTCCAACTTTGGGACTTTGAGAGGAGGAGGATGAGCTGCATTAGAAAACTCATTCTGGGACAGATTCCCATTCATCAGAGACTTGACCGGCTCCTTCTCTGGATCTGAAACCACACCCAGGGTTTCAGTCCCGGGCTCTGAGTTGTTTGAGTCCACTGCTGTGGTTTTTCCATTCAGCTGTGATGGGCCGCTCTTACTTTGAGTTTCCTCTGTGTTTTCTGTGTCGCTCTTGCCGCTGCTTTGCTCCATTTCATCATAGCCCCGTTTCTTAGGGTTCTCAGGTTTTTGAGGAACTTCTTGATTCAGGGTTTTTTCGTTGGGTTCAGTCTTCTCTGACTGACAGCTGAGCTCAGATTCTCCGTTCACCTCTTCATTGGTACAGGCTTCCTCCTTGATTTCAGGGTCTGATTTGATGTCCACGCTCTCCGTCTTTGTATCCTCCTGCTCGAAGTCGAGTTTTTTCACCACAGGGTCTTTCACTTGCTGGTTCTCCTCCTTCTCCTCTGCTTTAACACCCGAGGTGATAGCAGGCTGCTGTTTGCTTAATGCAGTTCCTTCAGTCTTAACCCCGAACGTGGGCTTTGTGGCTGCTGTTTTAGACGAGGCGGCTGCCTGTCTCATCCGATCCAGTCTCTGTTTCTCCTCCAAGGTGAACTGTTTTACCCGACGCTCCAAGAGTCCATCCAGTTTGGACGGCTTCACCTTCTTCTTATAAGCTGTCCTCAGCTGGAAGCCCTCRCTGACGTTCACAACGTCGTAAAAGATCTTCGACGCTGCCGTCTCRTCCTTTTTGGTTTGTTCGGGTGCCGGAGAAGGTTCGACTCCAACGGGATGCGCAGTGGCTGAAGAAGGGCCGTTGCTTTCAGCTTTTTCTAGGAAAAGGGATCCCAGATGTTAGCGGATGACAGAAGTAAAGCTTTGGAGAAAGAGCAAAAGAATTCATTTGAAATATTTACCTCTTGTATCAGCTGAAGCAGACAGGCTGGAGTCAACCTCCATTTTTTCATCTACACTCTTATCTTCAGCAGCAACTTCCTGCTCATCTTTTGGAGGCTTTTCTTCCTCTTTGGTGGTCTGAGGTTTACTGTCGTCAGTCGAGGAAGTGACCATAGACGATTCAGTGGCCAGTGAGCTTTCCTTGACTTCTTCCATCCGAGTGGCCTCCTTCTTGCATTTCGTCATCTCTTTGTGTTTTTTYGTATTAACTACAGAATTTTCTTTATTCATTTTAGCTAAAAGTAAACACAAAATGTGCATCAGAACCCCAAAAGTTCCAGAGTATACATTTATTAAAAATTAAGGAAATTAAACAAGTTGAGCTCTTACCCTCTAATTCTTTACGGTAGTTTACATTTGTGTTTCCTGGTAGTTTTGGAACAAAACGGGGCACGTGAGTCTTACTGACCCAGATCCAACCACCATATCCAGTCACTCTATACTCCTCGCCCTTCTGTTTCCACACCTTCAGGGGAAAAATAAGAAATTAAAAAATTAAAGACACAAAAATTAGGAATCWAACCTTTCATGGTAATGTGCAGCCCTGAATGCTGCAGGTATTTTACCTGATGCTTGATGGGGATGGTGTATTTCACCCATGTGGCCTGCTGCAAGATCTCTTCATCCTCAAGCTTTTTCTCGCGCTTTTTCACCTTCTCCTTTTCCTCCCGCTCCATCGAGGTCATACGATGTAACCTGATGCAAAACAAACACTCATAATTGGGCGAGAACATAAAACAAATTGGCTAATGCTCGTGTGTGTGTGTGTGTGTGTGTGTGTGCGTGCGCGCGTGTCTATTACCTTGTGTGTCCCAGAGACTCCTTCCACACAGGCAGCATAACCACTGGTTTGATTGCACACTCCAAAATAGCCAAAGCCAAAGCAAATTCCCTGGCTTTGCTGCACATCTGCACTGCTTTGTTCCAGTTGGTCCTACAAAACAAAAACAATAAATGATTAAAACAGAAAATCACATTTTGTCTTTTGCAAAAACCAAAATATTTCTTTATTTTAATTTGTAACAGTTAGGGAACTGGACATAAGTCTGCGTCCTCTCTGTGGTGATGCTTGTCATTGTCTGATCTATCCTGGAAGAAAAGATCCGTACCATCAGCGCATTTGTGCATGTGCAAAAAAAAAWACTTCCAGGAGGGCTTTGTTTGTTCTTTTCCATGTAGCCTTTCACTAGACTCAGACTGCTTAATGACAGAAACAATTAAGAAATATTTGAAATCTAAACAAGTTTCTACTGAATTATATATCTTCCAAGTATAAAGGTTATTATTATTTAAGGCAATTATAATATTTTCTAGAAAAATAGGTCAGTTTATAACAAGCAACATTTTAATTAATATAAATAAATATGTACGCTTCATAAATCTACATTTTATTAATATCAAAATGTGTATTAAATATGTTCTATTAAAACTGTTCAGATATAATCTAGCACACCTTTATAATTAAGGATGGAAATCATTTTTTCCAACACTTTTTCCTAAATTGAGTGCATTAATCAGGGATCCAGAAGCRTTTCTTTTAGCRCATGTGCAGATGAGCTGACGGTACGGAGTGTCCCTGCCTGATTATGGATCGTGCTTCTGGGACCGATCAGGCAGTGACAACGCTTCAATCACCATCATATTCTCTGTCTTTTGTGCCGCCCACGTTGTTCTCGTTTTAATGCTTGTTGCCATATAAGGCAGGTATTCCTGTAACTGCTCGTGTTTAAGTTTTTTGACTCTGTTAGCAAAACATCTCATAAACCATTGTATGGATTTTAATATTAGAAAGTAATCATTGGGTGTACATCAATACCCGATTAAGGTCTAGTTTTTGTAGTTTTGCTCTGCCGTGGACAAGATTGAGGTCATAAAGGGTCAGAAGTTGGCTTTCTGGTGGAGTGAAACTGTTGAGTGAAAGAAAAAAAAAAAAGAGAGAGAGATCTTGTTGCTTTGTACCTGTGCGATGCCCAGTTGGGATGCATAAAAGGACCCGGCACGTTGGTTTCCAGCTGGATGATGGTGAGCCGAATGGTGGAGACGGTCAGACTCCGCGACCCGTAGATGGAGCCGTTCCATTTGAACTCTGAGGCGGTGGTCAGGCTGAACTTGTGGGAGAGGTGGCGCTTCTTGTCGTAATCCTCCCGGTGCTGATGTTTGTTGAGCGCCAGGACGTTGGTGCTGAAATGGTTCTGGTAGACCCTGTACTTGCCCTCCTGACCCAGTTTGAACAAGTTGTTTAAATTTACCGCCAGGTCCCTTTTCAAGAAGCTCAGACGTGTGGAGTCACCGGTGAAACGGACAGGAGATGACTGAAACACAAGCGCAGACACGAATTGTTACTTTAATGATGACTGTTTAGTGTGTTCATTAGTCAGACTGRTACAGTGCTCTCAAGAGAACAAACTCTTTTAAAAAAAAAACAAAAAGAAAAAATAAGTAGGTCCTCTGGATGGGTTTCTTTTTTGTTTCTCCTCCAAGAGACTTCTTCAGTCTGAAGAGTTGCAGGTGAACTCAGTCTTTTTTAATTTATGATTTTTTTTTTTTTTGCATAATAAAGCAGGACTTTATGCCAACACCAGAATTTTAGATGCTGTATGCAAAATATAGGAATTTCAGCAAATATTATTTGACTYAGGTCACACAAAAAGGACAATTTTACATTTTAGCAACTTCTTAGTTTTAAAATCCACCACGTTGCCGTACCTCTTTGCTGCTTCTGTGTATTTGGTTTTTGGATTCCTGTTCAGCTGTTTTTTCATTCCTGATCCGTTCGTTATACTCATCTATCATTCAAACATCCAGATGACAACATCAGTACCAGAACAATAAATAGACACTACTTAATTCCTGAGTCRAGTGTAGATGCTTACCCGTGCCATCATGGCTGGTGAAAGAGGACTGGGACGACCTGTCAGCTTGATCGGGTGGTTCCAGCTTACGGAGACCATCAGAACCAGAAACCTGGCTACCGTCACCAGCTGCCTTTGGTTGAGACGATCGCTGCTGTGATTGATCTTGAGTTGGTGACGAGTCGTCACTTTGTGCAACTTCACTACCAGATTCAGATTTCTGATTCACGTCTAAATAAATTAAAATAGAGCAAGAAAAACTTAGGTAAACACAACAGAGAAACTGTAGTCATGACTAATAATAAGCTGTAAGTTCTGTCTATAAAAATGCCCATTAAATAGATATTTATTCTTGCTTTATGTAAGTCAAATTTTGTCAACACAACAACCAAGCTGTACACYTGCTGCCAAACCAGAGTAAGACTCTGGTTCTCCCAGTATTTATAAACACAACTCTTTGTTAGCAGGGTAGCAGGTGGAGCTTCCAGGCAGAGGGCCCTTTGAGCCTCAGGAACCCACCCAAATGTCCATAAATTGGACTGAGTAAAAAGGGTCTGCCTGTAGCAAACATGGTGGAGRGAGGAGTTGCTGCCAAAGAAGCATCGACCATGGTGCCAAAAATGAGCTTCACAGGTCCACAGAACACAGGARACAATATGAAGCAAAGGACAAGTAACTAAATGGCTGATTTAGATAATAAGGCAAAACATAAAGATGAAAAAGGCTTCATATAGATTAGGAAGTTCTTATCGGCTCATTCTCCTACCAACTAATTAGATGTTATCTGAAGATAACCACAAAGATAAACACACAGAAAAAATAAATGCTTTTATTCAAACAACTATAGTAGGGTTCCTTTAAATGACAAAAAAATGTCTTGACTGRACCCAGATCAGTTAAATATCAACAGAATACACTTTTTACCTGTACAACATTTTTAGCATTTATGGTATTTAATTTTTAGTGGCACAGCTTTTCTAGTCATTGTGGTAATTTTCACAGTCTAGTATCAAACATCTAACTGAGCATGAGCCAGGGACACCACTTCAGTACAAAAATAAACAAAAAACAATTGACTAGAGAAGCAACACATYATAACCAGAGGACAGGTAATAATACAAGCAAACTTGGGGCTGGGCGGTATGACCTCAAATTCATATAACGGTATAAACTGAATCCCTTCATGGTAACGGTGTATATATCATAGTAGAAAACTATCATAAAAARTAAAGATAATGTTATCTTTAGAGCTTTTTTTTTTTGCAGAAAGCTAATCTTAATCAAACCCAGTATTTTTGCTTTAATATCTGCCTGCCAAACAATGAGCTTCCACCTGCTGCGCTCTCATCTTCATCGCTGCGCRCTCATCTTCATCATCAGAGCAGAAGCCGACTTTACATTAGCAAGATGGATTTATGACTGAGGGAACGTTCACGTTTTTTATAATCATCTCTGTGGGTAACAATACTTAAAAAACAAGTTTTTCTCCGACAACTGGGTGTGAAAAACTGCGGTTATTAAAGCTTCGCTCTGTGCGACGTGCAGCGAGAGGAGAGGAGAGAAAGGAAATGATCCCGCGACACGACGTAACTTGGAGGAAATTTTGAGGATTTATCCTGTCTATACGTGTTTTAAAACGCTAGAATTTCTTCATTATATTTCAAACTCCTGTTGCTCRGTTGTCTCTGCACTCGCAGCCATGCTGACACAGGTGCGATGACGTAATGACGATAGGACGGTAGAGGGTAAATTTCCCAACTTCATMCAGTTTCTACCGTCTACCACATATACCGCGCAGCCCTAGGTAAACTATACGTACAGCAAAGCAGCAGGAGGTAAAGAGGTAAAGTTGAACATCAGAAAAGGCAAATCACCATTAAATTTGCTGGATAGGAAATTATCGCACTAAGCAATAAAATTTTTTGTAATATACAGTATATACCACCGCTGCTTAGGAAGCTTACAGTAGTTTATGAAATAAACTGTAACATCTCTCGCCACCTCCTCTATCCAAGCCGACACAATTTATTCTGCATGTGTCTTCCTCCGGCTTCATAAAATAATTGTGTTCACCTGCATGCTGCTTACAAAGTTTATAAAATTTACGTAGTGTTAAAAAATAAATAAAAATTAGTGAACCCAAAGTTAGGAGCGGTGCTCTGAGGACRTCCTGAGGCGACGCCAGCTGAAAGAAGGCGTCTGAAAACCAAAGACGCTCCTCTAAAGGCCTGTTCAGAGCTCTCAGGCTAGAGGTTATGAAACCAAGAACCTGGCAGATACGTGACTCCTCTCTACTCCAAGGAGTAGAAAAGAGGAAGACACGAAG
The DNA here is from genome assembly GCF_001266775.1 of Austrofundulus limnaeus. Classification (NCBI taxonomy): domain Eukaryota; kingdom Metazoa; phylum Chordata; class Actinopteri; order Cyprinodontiformes; family Rivulidae; genus Austrofundulus; species Austrofundulus limnaeus. The sequence goes on along the minus strand of NW_013952570.1, from coordinate 659,184 downwards.
AAAAAAAGTAGGAAAATAAAAACTATGAACCTCATTTTAATTTATGGTGYGATTAATTGATTTACTAGTTATCGCGACAGGTCTACTTCAGGATAATTAACCRATGACTCGAGCGTACCTGTCGCTCCCTGCTTTCCTAGTGGAGGAGACTCTCCACTGTCTTGGTTCCCAGAACGATCAGCTTCTGCTTCACCATTTTTCTCAAGTGATTGTGTCTTTAGTGCAGCTGCATCCTGGGTAGCAGAGGCAGGSTTATCTGATGTGAGCCTCTCTTCTGCTGCAGGTTGAACAGCAGCTGCTGAGGAGTGACAGGAAGAGCAAACAGCACTGGYCAAGTTAGGAGGTTTCATTTCAACATGTGTTAAAAAAGTCTAAAAGTTTAAAAGACATAACAAAACATTTGAGTAACTTTTACCTTGGGAGTTARCATCACCCACGTTCGCTGCATCCTTTGTCTTGTCGGGTTGTAATGAGATCTGAGCATCGACCTCAGTTGTATTTACTGAGCCACGCTCTGCTTCCTGCTTGTCCTCCACTCGCCTCTTTGCATCCTGCGCCACTCGCCTTATCTTTAACCGCTCCAGAACCACATCTACAAATTTAAATTTCAAACGCAATAGCCAACAATTACATAATTACATCAACAGCTAGACATTTGAAGACAACACTTAAGTTGAAAAGCATGGGGGAAACCATTTCACCACTAGCTTAACTTTATTAAATAGTAAAAACAAAGATATGTTGGGAGAAAATCCATCTCAACCAAGAGAAAAGCTTTTCAGTGACTGACAGCAGCTGACTGTGTACGTTTCAAAGTAAAATGATCAAAGTATATTTTACTGTAGAAACGCAACTATTGCTTCACACCCAAAACCCAGCTAAAATGAAAGTTCTTATATTTTAGGATGCAGTGGAAGTGAACCTACTCAAAGCTCCAGAGACTCCAGGCGCAGCTATAATAACACAAAGCACCTTGCTTTAAGAACTGGAATCAATCTACTTGGTGACACGAACGGGAAGTGTGGCAGAAAAACCTAAGAGATACCACAGCCTGAAACAGAAAAGGAAACAGCTGGCAACGGCCTAACAACCTGACTTCTTRGAGGAAGGCTGAGGTAAGCAGTGTTCTTATAAAGTACCTCAAATTAATACGTGAGTAAAAGTACAAGTATCTTTCCATAAAATTACTTTGGTAAAACTAAGTGTTTTCTAGGAATATTACTTGAGTAAAAGTCCAAAAGTATCTGACATATACTGTACTTAAATATTAAAAGTAAAAGTATTGAATAAAAGTTAGAATTTCTAAAATGACATTTGTAGAGAAGTGACCTCCCTAAAACATTTTTCCAAATGACTATAATGTTAAATTAAACTGTTTCAGCCATGGTCGTCTTCAGCCATGGTCGTCTTCATACAAGACTACACACTTCTAATCTGTCCTGCTGTGGAGTGTGATGTGATTTCTGTCATGTACAGGTGAGGTGAACCATACAAATCAATAGGGCATCAAAATGRTATATGTTTATACCTTCATCCAACTACAGTTATTTTACTCTATCCTGGAGGCACCATATATTTGGACAGGCRTTTTGTTAAACAAGCCGGAAGGAAAACAAGTCAAAATGTAATAGAAATAAAGACTTCCCACTTTCTATCTTTTTTCAAATGTAAGACGTAAAAACTAGTACAGAAAATTCTGTGAAAATATAAGTAGAAGTAAAAAGTTGACTGAAAAATAATTAGTCTAGTAAAATACAGATAACCAAAATTTCTACTTAAGTACAGTAAACAAGTATTTGTACTTTGTTACTTTACTACTCTGCTCGTTAGAAGAAGAAAAATAAAAAAAGCTGCATCCAGATGTCACCTATGCAGAGTGGTGAAGCCTGAGGGAATTATCTAAAACAAACGTTTGAATGTTACCCTGCTGCTCACGAGAACATCAACACAACTGTCACTCAAATATCTGCCATCTTTATCAGAACAACATTCTATGCATGGATGATGGAGTACAAATTTAACATTTGTTTTGGTCTATATGGAGAGTGAGTAAAATCCATACCATTGACAGCAGCGAGATAAGATTTATTGCTGCCACGAGCTCTGTTGGTGAGGTCCTCTGTGATGTCCATGTGAGCTTTCACCTCCTCGTTCGTCTCCTCCAGGACGGCATGAAGGTCCGTCTCCCAGTATTCCTTATCCAAACACTCGATGAGTTCCTCCAGCTGTGCCTTCGAGCTGTAGTACCAGATCTTTTTCTTCTCATGCTCCCCGTCCTCCTCACTGTGGAGAGACCAGTCGATAGATGAAGCTCAAGCACCTCCTCTACAACAACACTGGGAGATAAAACAATCAGAGAACTTGACAAACAAAAAAAAAAAAAAAAATGTGTGTGCTGAACTGGTTTGAGGGTAGGTTTATCTGTCAAAGCTGCTTATTCATTTAATTAAATCACTGAACTTCGACCCCCAAACACACACAGGGACTTATAAACAGAGAATATAAAATAAATTATCCAGTACTGCATTACAGCCAAATTGTTCAAAAACTGTTCGGGGCATTCCTAAAAAGCACCACATGCCCAGAAAAAAAAAAAAAAAAAAACGACCTGGACCATAAATCTCTTTTGTAACCACTTGACAAACAAAAAACGGAATTTGTGGAAAGCTTGTCAAATCTGCATGCCAACAAATTATCAGCATAACTTAGTTTTACTTTCAGCTCTTTTATATTTTAGGATGGATACGTGCAGAAACCCACAGGACCACATTTTGGGAARTAGAAGTTAACTAGCTACAGTGCATGTTTTTCTTTTTAATTAAACCAACTTTAGGCATTTTTTGCATTGTAAGGCCTTGCCTTGGCTCGACCCGGCTCCAGTCGGCCCAGCCTTACTCTACTGCAGCCCTAAGACTTGGTGAAGGCTGGGAGTGGTTTGAGAGCCGCTGCTGTTAGTATTTCAAACAAAAACCTGACCAATCAATCAGGTTTTGATATCATGTCCGGGTTCAGCTTAATTCTATACCTTTTCTCAAATTACCAAGACGATGAGGGTCCTAACTTACACAATAATCCTCCGATTGAAGAACCAGTATTTCCTCTGATGTCTATCATATCCAATGGGCTCCTGGCGAATRTAAGGCCTGTTTTTCTGTGCCTCAGTCACACAGTTTGTGACTCCGGGCACTTTGTGTGCCACGCAAACCTCACACTGCCACTCATCCTCCGGAACAGCCTCCAACGGGGGTTTCACGCACTCCAGGTGATAGACCGCTGAGCAAGTCTCGCAGCACAACAGGTCACCCAGGCGGTGACACACGCGACAGTGGTCGTCATACTGCATGCTGCCGTCAGACATGAGCTCCTCTCGGGCGATGTTGGTGGTGAGGAACTGATCCACCAAGAACTGGAGCACCTTGATCTTACTCTCAAGAGGACCGTAGGGATACTCGTCCGTCTCTAGGTGTGGCAGAACGCGATGAAACTCTCTGTCACTTTCACAGTAAGACCTCAARACCTCGGGCCACGTCATGCCGTCAATAAAGTACAGAGTAGAGTTGACGCTGTCCTTGAGGTCTGCAGGGCCAAAGGTGGTGTTGGAGGAGTCTTCCTCACGCAGGATGGCCTTCAATAGGGAGATATGGGTCTCAGCTATTAACGTGCACTGCTCCCGGCCAATGAGTGCTGCACAGAAGTCCTCAAAGCGGAAGGGGGAGAGGCGGAGCACGGTGCTGAAATTCCGTAGCACCTCATAGATGGAGGTGATGTTAAGCAGCTCTTCATTAGGCACCAAAAGATCCTCGGAGGTTTCTGGAAGCTCAAGTGGAGGAATCTCCTTGTTCTCGAGAGTGGGAGTGCGAGGGCGAGGGGCTCGCATTTTTTTTCTCCCTGTGGCATAAAACAAAAAAACATTTGTAAAGTAAAAATTGGATCTCTTTAACCAAAAATACATTTTTAATATCTACATTTAAAGAAACAACTACACAGTTATTTGATCATTTCAGTACTATAGTTTCAAAGTATTTCAAAAGTTTTTAATATCCATTTATTCAAAGAATTAAAAAAAGATGCATATGTTTTTCTTATAAAAGGTTCTAAGCCCTTTAAGTAATCATTATAAGTCATTATAAGTAATGATTTTTTAAATTGTTTCAGTGCTGTTTACTATATAAAAAGGTGTTCACAGGTTTTCAAGTTAAAAACAAAAACTAGGATAACTTGAAATTGACAAACTTTTTTGTTGCTACTTTGGCTAATGTTGCTGCACATGCCGGCTAATGTCATTACAGCTTAATGAGAGGCTCATCCTCCGGCATGCAGGGGGAAACGCTGGCTGTCAAACGAGCAACATTGCGTTCAAATGGGTAAAATCTCTTGCGCCTGCACCCAGAGAGCATAACCTGTCCTCGTTAAAGAGTGTGCTTACTAAATGTATTGATTTTCGATAAGAAAATTCTAATAAAAGTGGTCAAAACAGCGAAGATGCTAGCCAAGCTAACATTGCTAGCTGCTAGTTTTTGTTTACCCACTTSTTAACAAAACGTTATCTACCAAATAAGTTGTTAAAACTGAGAACACAAAACATATAAATTTGCCATTGTCTTAAATAAAGACAGACTGACATGGCAGGCAACATATAGCTATGTTATGCTTGTTAGCRTTAGCATGCTAAATTCCAAGTTATTTGGGCTTAGCTACCTTTGCTTTTCTTTAAGAAACGTGTGTAAAATATTTTACGATGGGGATTTAGGAAGAAATCATAAGGTTTAGCTTTGATCCACCTGCAGTGSTGTTTTATTGAACTGAACGAGGCCTGTTTTCAAAAAAAAAAAGTCTGCAATCTCCATTTTGAACAATAACCTCCTTCCTGCATCGCTCACTCAGATTAGATATGGTTTTCCCTGACCCCGGCAGGGCATGCTAACTCACTGTAGCCGGGCTCTGATCATGAGCTTTATTTACCCGGAGTGCTGGCGTGAGTGCTGTGGCTCCGAAAGCTGCTCTCTGTGCAGAAGCTGGCACCATCCTCTTCCTCCTCCAGCYCATCATCTTCTAGGCAGTCAGAGTCCTCTTTGAGGCCCTCATCCTCCTCGGACTGGGCTTCCTCCTCGACAAACTCATCCTCCTCGGACCTCAGACTCACAGCATCCTCTTCCTCCTCGCTCTCGTGGTCATCGTACACCACGGTTTTGGGCACAGCCGTCCGCCTTCCACCACGACCACCTCTGCCACCACCGCCACCTTTACCTCGTCCCCTGCCCCGTGTCGATGGTGCTTTCTTCTTTTTGGCTGATTTTGRGGTCTCCCTTTGTGGGCTCTCGACGTCCTCGTCCCCACTGTCCCTAAACTTCGGTTTTATGTTCCTCCTGGGTCGCAAGCCCCGGGTCGAAGCTGGGGATGGATCCTCCGTTTGTAGCGGTTTGGGCGGCCTGCCCCTTTTCCCTCTCATGATAGGCGAAACCTATTATATTACAATCCCGACGTTTGCGTGGATTTGGCATACACGGTTGCGAGCGAAAACGGTAACACCACACACACGAACCGGTGCGGATCACGCCGTGACCCCGTTGCAGCCCCCCCTGCGCCTTCCAGAATGCGAGAGCTCAAAACGTTAGCCCGGCGTCCCGTTCTGGTTCGCCCAGGGCCGCCATTTTTTCTTCTCTGCCTGCCTATCTGGCTGAACAAACAGCAGGCCCTCGCTGGAGGAGTCACGTGGTCACACTGCTTCCAGCTCAATGGCAACAATGAGCAAAATACTGTTTCACTCAAAAACACAACTGTGTAACTCACAAATCGATTAGTTTTGTTTAACACCACGATTACATTTACGGGTTAGCAATAATAAAGTGACAAACCTGCGTAATAAAATGTCAGTGGTTAAAGTGGTGATTACTTTTACAGTAGTAATTAGGTCTACTTTTATTATTATTTAGTAGTAATTACTTATTATTACAGTAATAATTGTTATTAATATATCAGAGCATTATTTGGCACAAAATGATTCTTAGATGCAAATTCAGAAAAGTTGGGTAATTTCCTTTTTTTTTACATTTTCTGTAGTATATAAGTAGACTCGACATGTCAGTGTGTCGTATTTGGATTTAATTGTACATGTTAAACATCTGTAAAAACAAATGTATGAAATCTAATTGGAAAAAGGTATTTCTAGGTGTCAACTTTTTATGGCAAGCCATTTTAGCATAAAGTCGGATTCACAACACTTCCATTCCAGATATCTGAAACTGAGTTATGACTAGTCATATTTGTTATTTAAGATATATCTCTAATTATAATATTTTGACTAGTCAAAATACCTATTTGAGATATCTCTAATTACATTTTGATTAGTATAAATGACGTCAGAGGCTTCAGTTCAAGATATCTTATAAGGAATTTTGACTAGTCAAAAATACAATTCGAGATATCTCTAAGTTAGGTTTGACTAGTCACTAGTTGCTTTCAAGATATCTCACTTTTAGTTCTGACTAGTCATAATTCCAATTAAAGAAATCTTGAATGGCATCATTATTTAAGATATCTTAAATGTACTTTTTGATATCATAAATAAAGATTTGACTAGTTCAAATTCAATTACAGATATCTTGAAAGTACGGAGCCCGCCGGGGGTCAGTGGGAGAAAAAAAAACAGCCACTGGAAATCCGTGCGCACGGATTACTAAACTGAGCGAACGGATTACTAAAATGAGCGCACGGATTACTAAACTGAGCGAACGGATTACTAAATGAGCGCACGGATTTCTAAATGAGCGCACGGATTACTAAACTGAGCGAACGGATTACTAAAATGAGCGCACGGATTACTAAACTGAGCGAACGGATTACTAAACTGAGCGCACGGATTACTAAACTGAGCGAACGGATTACTAAACTGAGCGCACGGATTACTAAACTGAGCGAACGGATTACTAAACTGAGCGCACGGATTACTAAACTGAGCGTACGGATTACTAAACTGAGCGCAAGGATTACTAAACTGAGCGAACGGATTACTAAACTGAGCGCACAGATTACTAAACTGAGCGCACGGATTACTAAACTGAGCGCACG
>NW_013952570.1:646920-650825 GCF_001266775.1 Austrofundulus limnaeus | reverse complement strand
GAAAAATACAGTATATTTTAATAGAAAAAACCATGTTTGATTGTTCCGTTGAATTTATTTCTCTTTTCAACAAACACACTATAACCCTACACAGCAATTAAAAATTAAATATGTCTGTGTCACTGTGAAACCTTCGAAATGTAAAAACAAACAAACAACAAATAATAATGTGAGAAAAACAGTTCCAGCTGTTATTATTTTGTTGATTGGCAAATAGCTACGATGACAAAATACTATAAATGGACAAATAAACAAAACTATTGTTTAAAATTAGGCCCTACTTATAAAAAGATAATCATATCATCTGCTTTGAAGCTGCACTAGATAATGCACAAAATATGGACATAGTTGCTTTCTCTGGTGCTCCCTATAGCAGGGGTTCTCAAACTTTTTGGGTCTGGGGACCCCCTTAAAGGCAAAAAGATTCCAGGGACCCCCTTAATATACCCCATGCTGTTAATGCAAAATAATTTACTGTTATTTTAACCTCTAAATGCCATGGTAATAATATTTTGTTTGGTTTAGTATGTTTGTTTTACTAGTGCATTATATGCATTTTTTGAAATACAAAACAAATGAACAATTTCTTGAAATTTTTTGAGGACCCCCCAAGAAATGACTCACGGACCCCTGGGAGTCCTGGGACCCCAGTTGGAGAACCTCTGCTCTATAGAAAGAATCATACAATAAGCCAACAACACAGTGTTATTTTATAAAATATGAATACGAAAAATGAATATGTGCTACAGCACGCCATGAGCTATCTAGCCTGCATAGAGCTATGATTTCCAAGTAGTCGTACTAGCCTTACTTTGTGCTCTATTAGGTGGTGTGCAGTGTCAAAGGTCAGTCCAGCTCAAATTCTGTTTTTAACACAATTTTTTTTTTTATCTCTGTGGCTCATGCTCAACATGAATTAAAAAACAGATATTTTATTGTTATTCATTGCAGCTTCACAAAATTCTGCAGGCAACTCTTTGGACAGCGAAGTAGCAACGTGGGGGCTTGTGAGCACTTTCTAATTTCAGAAATCTAAAAATGTAATTTTGAGTTTTTGACTACGTGAGATATCTGCAATTACGGATGTTTGACCCTTCAAATGATGAGTTCATTGACGTCATTTTTAGATATCTTGAATTACACTGTGACTAGTCAAAATTCCTTTTAAGACATCTTCAGTTGGATTTACTGTTTGACTAGTCAGAATGTTAATACAGATATCTTAAATTACCATTCAGGACTGTCAAAATGTAGTTGTTCCTAGTCCAAACTCATTTTTATATATCTAGAATGTACAGATAGTCAGACGAAACCAACTTTATGCTAAAATGGTTTGCCAAAGTCTTTTACATTTAGTTTACTGATAGTTGTAACGTAATGCGTCAAAAATAATCAAACACACCAAATAGATATTCAGGTAYAACATCTGCGCCGAAATTTCTATGCTCCCAGATATCTATGTGTCAGTTGTCGTGGCCGAGTGGTTAAGGCGATGGACTAGAAATCCATTGGGGTCTCCCCGCGCAGGTTCGAATCCTGCCGACAACGAATTCTTTTCAGAATTATTAACTTTTAAGTGTCTCTTACACGTTTAGTAACTTCTGCACATTTACCATACACAAACGTTTACAGTGCATGGTTACATTCGTTATTTATGGGGTTTTTGCACGTTCGCATGGACATACGTATGTTCAACTACAGGCTTAGCAAGGATATTATGGCAAGCCCTTTTAGCATAAAATCGGATTCACGACACTTCAATTCCAGATATCTGAAATTGAATTATGACTAGTCATATTTGTTATTTAAGATATCTCTGATTATATTTTGATTAGTCAAAATACCTATTTGAGATATCTTTAATTGCATATTGACTAGTATAAATGACGTCAGATTTACCATTGAAGTCTGTGGAGGCTTCAATTCAAGATATGGAATAGAAGAWAAGGAATTTTGACTAGTCAAAAATTGACTAGTCATAACCATTGACTAGTCATAATTCCAATTAAATATATCTTAAACGACATCATTATTTAAGATATCTTAAATGTACCTTTAGATATCACAAATAAAGATTTGACTAGTTCAAATTCARTTACAGATATCTTSAAATCAAATTATGACTAGTCAAAACTAAATTACAGATATCTACAACTGTAATTATGACTAGTCAAAATTCCTTTTAAGACATCTTCAGTTGGATTTACTGTTTGACTAGTCAGAATGTTAATACAGATATCTTAAATTACCATTCAGGATAGTCAAAATGTAGTTATTCCTAGTCAAAACTCATTTTTAGATATCTAGAATGTAATTACAGAAAGTCAGACGTAACAGATTTTATGCTAAAATGGCTTGCCATACAGGGTGTTCTTATTGAAGTCTATGCATAAATAACGAMTTGGCGCCCCCTCCCGTCAGGTTGGAACAAGATGCGGGGATAGCCAACACTATTTTGTTGCCTGCACTGAGCCTGAAGAGGCGCTTGAAAGTCTGTGACCTTTTTGGCTAGAAAAAAAAAAGTACACTCAATGTAATAATGATAAATATAAATTAATTTTCCATCAAAGTCCAAGATAATGAAAATAATCGCTAGAGATTAGTGTTAGTGAGGTCCATAAAAGTAAATCTGTGGGTGCTCTAATATTCTGCKTTTCAATTTACTTTCCCATACAAACATATTTACATATGAGTTTTTTTTATAACTCCCATTGTGATAGCCAAATGTCTCAAGGTTTGGAATTGAAAAAGAAAAGAAATGCAGGGAAACAAACAGCAGGTGGCACTAGTTTACAAGAAGTGATTGAACAAAGATCCCCAGTTCTCATTTTGAATAGTGAACAAGGAAACTGTCCCAATAATAACTTCCAATACTTACATGCCTTTAATATGATAGTGTGATTTATTTGTTTTATCAGTGTGGATGTCAGAATCTCCAGGACGTGTTTTTTTAAACACTTTCCTGTGAGTTTTGGCAGCAGCCCCCAACCCCCCAAGGCAGGGCTACAAAGAAACCTATGTTTTTAATGGACAAGCTATTTGCATGAAGAGTGGCTAAAATAAGATAAACGTYATACATGGTGATGTTTTGACTTGCTTTGTCAGGTAATTTTGCAGATGGAAAGTTTACGCCCTAAGTGCACCATGGAGCATCGCAGCTGTTGGAAATCATCAGGAAKATGCTCGTCTCATCCACCTGTAGGGCTGGTGGGGCGCAGAGGGGGGACATATCTGCCAGATAAACGTACGCACTCATGCAGCTGAAATAAGTGATCCGATAACTTCACCCCCTATCTGACACCTACACAGAGGTAGATAGATATACAACAAGTTCACGACTTAACATGACCTAACCTTGTCCAGGTGGTCTCATCGGTCAGAAGCAGACAGATTTTGACTAGTGCACAGGCTGAGTAAACTCTAAATAATGAGCTTTAAAAATATCAGATATGTACGACTTTATAAAGATTCACTTTCACTCCATATGCAGGAGTGTAAAATAAAAWGTTAAAAAATGCCACTAACACATTTTCATTATTTAGCTCACTTTCTGAGTGTAGTTTAAAAAAATTTCCTAATAGTTTACTGTTATTTTGCTCACTGGTCTAACATTTAGCTAATTTTCACTAAATTTTCAAATCAAATATCAAGTGTTACAGCAGGTAAAATAAGTATTGAAGACATCAACATTTTTCTCAGTAAATATATTACTAGAGGTGCTAATGACATGAAATTTCCACCAGATGTTGGTAACAAACCAAGTGATCCATACATACAAAGAAATCAAACCATAGATGTCCAGAAATGAAGTTATTTTTAATAATGTGGAATGGCACAGGGAAAAAGTATTGAACACGCTTGCTGAAATTTATCTAATACTTTGTACAAAAGACTTTGTTGGCAAG
>NW_013952570.1:642559-645702 GCF_001266775.1 Austrofundulus limnaeus | reverse complement strand
TTAGCACCTCTAGTAATATATTTACTGAGAAAAATGGTGACATGTTCAATACTTAATTTACCCGCTGTATGTCTAAATGTTAAATCTACATGTAAAAGTTAAAATTCTCAATATTGTGGCAAAATTCMATTCAATTCACTTTACTAATAAAGCACCAAGTTACAACAAACATCGTCTCAGGAAGGCAGCAGATTGTGTTGAATCTTCAACTCATCCCAAGTTGAAGTCATGGAAGTCTAAATGTTAAAGTTTTTTAAGTATTTGGGAATGGCACACTTTGCTCTTGGTTATAGTTATGTTAGGGCTCTTGTTGTTGTCTCATCATCATCCTGTGACAAAAGYAAAYGCTAACGCTGACCTATAAGACATCAAACTTGCCATTGCAGAATCTGAACTGTGGACCACAGGTACCATCCAGATTGTTTTCAATGAACACATTTTGAATTTCAATTTTAAATACCATCTTCAGCAGCGTAAGTGGCTGCTAATGTAAATGGAGTGTACTTATRTAGTGCCTTTYTATCCAACATGGATACTCAAAGCACTTTACAATACAGTCTGTCCTCATTTACCCATCCACACACACATCCATTCAGCACTGCTAGATCCCTCTACAAAGCTAATACAGGTGAATCAACCTGTGCTTTAAATCACATTCATACACTGATGGGACACATCAGAGGCAGTGGGGTTCATTGTCTTGCTCAGGRACACTTCAACATACGCCAGAATAATTAGGAATTGAACCGCCAACTCTCGTATAAGAGGAGCAACTACCCTAACCACTCATCCACAGCCACTATTTGCAGCAGGATGATGGCAACATAACAAGCCGAGCGCCARCAGCAAAAACTGTTCCTTTCAGAAATACTGAAATGTAAATTTCCACATTTAAGACTTTACATTTAGCTTTAGGATTTTAATCACAAAGTGAGCTAAATAATAAAAATATGTTAGTGACTTTTTTTAACGTTTTATTTTACACTTGGCACCCTACAGAAATGGAGTGAAATTGAATCTCTATAGAGCCTAAAACAGAGGTTAGGACCTATTAAACAAAATCACACTGGACATTTATCCTCTCRTCTTCTGCTACTATTTTGCTGTCGTTTCGAGTCATTTTCTGTTTGATCGTGTTGTTTTCAAAATGATTTTGCTTCTCTTTATGACACATTAGTTCTACAACAGCCTTTGACATTACGCACATGTAGGCCCAAAGCTTATCACCGTTTTCACCAAATCAGCCATTGTAGCCATRATCAGGTCTTCGACTTGGCTTTTTATCGTCAAAAATCAGATCATATTTTTATCCATGTGTTTGTGAATGTTACCAAAACATCTGAAGCAAAATCTTTTGAATCTAAGKTCCAGATCCAACACAGACAGGGCCACGAGTTCACATGCTGATAACAATCTTCTCAGCTCTGAACTTGCAAATCCTCAAATCATCTTAAAGCGTCCTTGGTGAAAGGAGAGCAGAGGGGGGATTTTAAAGCTGACATTATTGCTGTTGACTTCCACAGTGGCGCCATATGGCAGCTTTGTCTAGAGCCAGAACCCCCTGGAGCTGAGTTTTTACTCAGGCCTTACAGAAGCTCCATGCTTTGTGTTGAATAGTTCTATGTGCTTTTAAAAAAAAAACTTCCTTTAGCTTCACTTGAGTCACACAGACCGCAGAGTGAATGACTCCGTGTGTCAGATCACTTGTAAATGTCAAAGATGAATAGATGCACTGAGGCAGGAGGAGATGTTTTTTTTTTTCAGGCCCAGGACACATGGAACAATTCCAGATGAGAGGACGAGAAAAAACACGGCAGCGCTGATGTGACAGCGTCTGTTCGAGATGAGCTGACACTAAAACGAAGGCAGASAGGACCCAGAAGGGAGGAGGAGAGCTTCAATGGAACCCCGAGTGGTAAAAGTCAAAATGTAGAGCAGGCAGTGCTTCAGACCGTGGTTAACGTGCTGCTGAACATTTTGCTGCGCTGCACGCAGAGCAACCCTGAACTTTGATTCAAGAAATGAAATCATCAGCTTCCTTTGATCTACTTTTGGCTCATGCTCATCGAGAAGAAGAGATCCATAGGAACAACTGTGACTGTTTTATGGACTCCTGTCTGTGCTTTATCAAAAACTACTTGAGGCAGTGCTTTTTTATTTTTGCATGACTGAAAACCACCACAAGACAAAGTCACGTATCCACATCCTGCTCTGACATTAGGGAACCACTGGCTCTGAGTGGACTGAAGAATAATCCACTCTTCAGCACAAAAGTGACAAATGTTTAATTAACAGAAAATCTGCAGATATAGCTTAACATATCAGCTAGATGAGCTCATTATCGCCTGCCTCCATTTGACAAAGGGKAGTATCTCTGTGTTAGCAAAATATCTTGTGAACCACTGGACATTTAAATGAAACTTGCAACAATTAATTCTTRGGAGTTACATCCGTTTTTAAAATGAGCCATGCTGGAAAAATAATTTTTTCCCCCAACATTGAGTTTATATTTGTTGGGGGGAACGGGGTTGGTTGTCACAGTTGCTAAATCTTTTCTCCTAGAAAGCGCTGTTACAAAATTTTTGCGTGTGAGTTTCCAAAATAGTTGTCACAGACTACCTATGTTTTTATTTTAGCAGTGTGACATCTTTCAATGAGATGAGAGGACTTGTGTTTTTCACATCATAATGTAACCTTTGATTATTGTTGTGATCATTTTGAATTACCTTAAACCACATGAGTCAAATACAAGGCCCCGCGGGTGACTCCCGTGTGGCCATGAAATTTGTTTCTTATATCAATTTCTGTATTTATTACAGATTTAGTTAGTCATACACTTAGTTCTTATCAGTGAAGAGGACGTGTTAAAACTCTGTTTAGTCAAAGTTAAACATGAAACATCAAAGTTAACTACAACTGGCCCTTCGAGGGCCACCATAACGCTCACATGGCCCTCGGTGAAAATGAGTTTGACACCCCTGCCTTAAACAATGGATTTAGAATTAAACACTTTTTGGCATTTAAAAGTTAAAAGGCAGAGCTATAGTTAGAATGTTTTTTTTTTCTTTGATAGACTATAACATGTGCTTGCTAGCACAACTGCTAGCAAAAAAAAAAAAATCCTGATGGGGTTGGTTGTCACA
>NW_013952570.1:629197-642229 GCF_001266775.1 Austrofundulus limnaeus | reverse complement strand
GATATGCACTACTAAACATGACTTGTGTAATTGTGACAACCAACCCCATCGTGGGGTTGGTTGTCACACTTTTTACTTTCATCTAAATAAAAAAGAAATACTTAGTCAGTCTAATTTCAATGTGTAATGGAACCCCAAAGTGTCTTTATGAAATAGAAGAAACAAATCCTTCTCTGGAGGATTTATTTTAAAAGATATGCACTACTAAACATGACTTGTGTAATTGTGACAACCAACCCCACGATGGGGTTGGTTGTCACAAATGCACGAGCCATGTTTATTAGTGCCTATCATTTTAAATACATCCTCCTGAGAAGGATATGTTTCTTCTATTTCAAAAAGACACTTTGGGGTTCCATTACACATTGAAATTAGACTGACTAAGCATTTCTTTTTTTTTATTTAGATGAAAGTAAAAAGTGTGACAACCAACCCCGTTCTCCCCTAATCATTTTCATCTCTAAAGCTTTAAGATAAACCTGTAGTTTGTAGGAATTTGGTGATTTATCACCTATACAATAAGCTTATTTTGTTTAAAAGAGCATTGATTTGAAAATTTTATTTTTGTCCGAGGTGACATCAAGACTTCTWGCCCTATATTTAAAAAAGCAACCCCTAAGCTTCTCAATAAATATAATATGAAGAGACTTTCCTGCACTATGGCAGCTGGCAGAAATAAAAGGTGCATTTTAAAAAGATTATTTTAGAAGAGAAACCTGTTAAACTTTTGATTCAAAAGTAAATGTAGCTTAGGAAGATTTTATGCTATTTTAATTACTGGCAATAAATGATGGTGTCTTTATGGATTYATCTTACTTATTAATTATATCAAAGATCAATATTTTCACTTTTTTTGCGCAGCAGTTTATTCCGATTCATTTTACTAACACGACTCATAAATGTTGAGCTAAAGTTTGATGTGACAGGAGCGAAGGGGGTCACCAACAGATT
Organism: Austrofundulus limnaeus; assembly: GCF_001266775.1. Taxonomy (NCBI): domain Eukaryota; kingdom Metazoa; phylum Chordata; class Actinopteri; order Cyprinodontiformes; family Rivulidae; genus Austrofundulus; species Austrofundulus limnaeus. Next base: position 641,278 of record NW_013952570.1, on the reverse strand, counting down.
CAACAGCTTTATTTAAAATTTTGTCCATATAGCTTTTTAGATTCAACTGTTAGCAAAATATATCAAGAACCTTCAAATGGATTTTGTTGACATGTTCAGGAAACAGTCACTATGTAAATTTATAGCTGATTAACTTTTGATGCCAACCCAATTCAAGATGGCCGTCTCAGAAACTGTTTTTAATAAACACTAAAACGGTTCAAACTCAAGCGATTTGAGCTACATTTTGGCAAGTTAGTAGCTGAGAGTCATTCCTAGCTYTGAGTGCWGACTGATGCAAAATGTTTTTAAAACTTTGTTAGTTCACATTTATTGAAATATCACAGAAACTACTTTTCTCCCATACTTTCCCAGACCTTGAAAATGCTAAAACTGCATTTTAAGACTCTGTAGGGAGCGTGTATTTGGAAAAATAAACACACAACAAAAAAGCACATTTTAATAATTGCATTTTATGAATTTAAAACAAACAAAAAAATGCAAATAAAAATAAAAAGAGCAAAAAACAAAACAGTGTCATTAGGTAAGACAAGGCAAGACACAAATAAAAGTCCTATCTGGGTGAGGGTAAGAGTGAAGGTGGGCCAATGGACGAGGAATGGAAGGCTGAGTTTTGTCAGATGGGACATCTTRGATTATTTACACTTATTATTTATCAATGCAGAACTGGCAGACCCTGAAGAGGGAGTGTGTGTGTGTGTGTATTGGGGGGGCTCAAAGTAGTACATCAGAGACACAAACACCAGAGAGAAAGGCACTATCCAGAGAGAACGAGAAACTAAACACAAAAACATAAAGTGGACTAGACAAAAAAAAAAGTGCTCGACCAAACATCACACTGAACAGACACAGAAACAACTGACATTATTTCAGCTCATTGTTAAAGTTGTAAGGACAATCTTTCATTTTCCTGAAGTGTGAATTTAGCTGCAGAGTTGCACTGGCTGATTACGCAAAACGATTACCCAAGCTCCGCCCACTTGTCTAAGTGCATGTAGAAGGGGCGGTGTGTCTGCAAATGCATGTGAACTACCTGTACACACCGCTTTCTAAAGGAATATTAACGCCACGAGTTCAGCATGTTTTTTTTTTTTAATCCCTTGTGTGGTTCAGCTCTCGACCGCGCTTCCCTCATGTTTGTAGATTCAGTCAGCTACATTCATTGCCAAAAATAAAATTGGCTGCAATAAATACATTGACTTTCAAAAAAGGTAGCTGGGGCTTTTTACTCTTATTTTTAAATACAGATTTCGCAGCATTCATGGCTCTAGACGCTGGTCAATAATTTCCTGACAGAACTAGTTTCTTTCAATGACTGACTTTTCTTTCTAAACTGTACTTGCATTACCGGTACGAGAAATCTTCAAAAATTAATTTATGATTACTAAAATGTCATTATGTGATGAAAACAAAAACAAAACAAAACTGGACTGACAATTTATCACATTCTAAAGTTACTAGGTCTTACCCAGGCTAACAGAAAGCAGAACATAATTTACAAATGGAAAACAATTTGTGATGAGATAAAAACAAACATACAAATATATAATATATAATCTTAAAAAATGGATTCTCTCTATACTTGATTCTTTTTATAAAGCCAACGGCTGATGTACAACTCACATGCCAATGGTTCACATGTGGAAACTTGTTATTAATGACATCATTTCATTTCTTCTTTTTTTATTTTTTAAAACCTTATTTATTTTTTACATTTTTATTATTATTTTTATTTCTTTTTTACCTTTCGTTAAAACAAAGTTAGGATTTACTGGTAGGCATTTCATCAAAGTGAATAAATCAACATGCGGCAAAGAAMAGAAGAACACAAAGGCAGAATGTTAAGAAGTAGAGGAGGGAGAAGCGGCTGTGGGTGCGGTAGAATCATTTAGAAATCTTCACGGTTGGTGCGCTAAGCTTTAGTTTCTCTGCGTTTTTGACAGTTCAGTCCTCACTGAGGCGTTCAGCGGGAAAGTGAACGTTCTCAGCACAAATGAAAGTTGATTCTGCTTTGCTACCACCCACGTAGCTGCGCCTACGATGGCACGACTCCCCGTTTGCTCTCTCAGTTATTTGCGTTCTTCCTGTCACTGTGGGATGGCCAAAGAGAGGTGGAGGGGTGGTTCAGGGTTGGATGGCGGGGATGATGAGATCGAGAACAATGATGGAGGGTGATGGTTGCTGCTGCTGCTGCTGTTGTTGTTTACACGGTCTTGACTGTTTACATGTTCCGATTGACCGGGGTGACGTAGTTGCGGGGGAACATGCCCGTTTGGCCGTGGCAGCCTCCTTTCCACCAGTTGGGGTCAGAGTTGTCCAGGACCTGAATGAAGTCGCCGCGTCTGAAGCCCAGCTCGCCTTCCTCTTGGGGGTCGAAGTCGAAGAGTGCCTGCACGTATGTGGGGTGCTGCTCCCCAAAAAAGATGGAAGAAAAAACAACAGACTGTGAATTGTGTGTGTAGCAGCGACAGAGCTTAGAACTAAATGCTACCAAACTTAAACGAACATTGTTTGAAAGCAATATTCTGGCATTAAAGAATTACTCTAGCTGTTCTGATAGGTTGTGTGCACCCAACAATAGACCTCTACRTAAATGACAGTATGTGCAAAATTAACCATAATAATGTTKAAGAAAAAYTGCAAACTACCAGAAAATGTTTGAAACTGAAGCCATTTTATAATGAAGCAATTCTCTTTAGTCTTGACTCWGTTGGACTTACAATTAGCTCGTTGGTCCTGTCAAACCTTAACTTTATTTTTACAAACAGCTCATTTAAAGAGCTTTAAAACAGTTACTTCTAACTTTCATGCACAACTCCACTTTGCCAGAATATCCTTTACAAATAGGAAAAATAGGTACACTTATTTAAAATTAGTCTTTGGTAAATGCTTAGTTAACCTTGAAAACATAGTTAAGGATGACACATTAGGCTAATTACTTCCAAAACCAACGTAATCATTGTTTATTCATGCTTAATAACTCATGAAATAACTATTCTATAAACTGTGTGTATGTATACAGTATGCTCATAAATATATTTTCGTGCTATTCAGAAGGTAAAAACTAGTCTAACAGTAGTATTAGAAATCATTCTCACATTCACACACTACCTTGTTCTCTTTATAAACTTTCTGTCAGCCACAAACACACTGAGTTTCTCTCTTTCCCTCTCTTACCTGAGACATCTCGTCTTTCTCTAAGTGGTTTTGGTTGTTTCCTCTCTGCGTTCCCCTGCTGCTGTCCCTCAGCCTTGCAGTCTGCAGCTAAACCACAGCTAACATTTATTTTAGGAGTGTTTTTTCTTTTCTTACTGCTCATCTCAACACTATAAAAAGGGATTGTTGAAATAAAAAACACTACTGAGATTGAGAGGATAAGACATTAACAGTGGTCCAGTTACACTGTATGTTTTCAGTTTGTAGCATCTTCTCTGATCATGACTGAGTTTTACTCATCTTTTCTACAATCAAAATCGAGAGTGGCTTCCTACACTCATGTCAGACAGAACTGCATGTAGAGATTATCTTTGTGAACTACACGGTTCTGCAGTATCTCGAACTTAACCACAAGTTATCCAAGTTGAGTAGGAGGCAAATATTTTTGTGAGCAAGTGCTCAAGTGAAACGTTTTTGCAGTACATTGTGAACTACATGTCAAAAACTTTACAACTCAAAACCATTCCGTTCAAAACAACACAAGTATGCATGTATATTTTAAGTCACTGTTATTAAAAAAAAGGTTCATCACAGAGAATTCATCCTTAACGTGTCTTTCCTTACCTGGGGAACCTGCTCTATGTCTCGCAAAAATATCTGCTGATTACGGGAAACTGAGGTGGTGCGATGGTAATCCACCAGCTCGTTGAGGGAGTTGAACTTCACCACCCAAAGAAAATACTTTCCAGCTCCGTCACGAAGAACTTTGAAATGCTGGACGTCATTTCCAAACCTGTAGATCATAAAGGTGCAAATTATGAGCAGGTAATACACAGAACAGCTCAAACTGTAGAATGTAAAGTGGCAGAGATTCTGAACGCTTTGGGTTCTGACCCACAAAAACTAACAGCAGAAGAAATTTGTGATCCAATTATTTTAATCTAATGTTTTTTACTTTTTTTTTTAAACAGCATGCTGATAGCAATCAACTTCAAACTTTATTTTTTTAATTCTGGAAATAATTTCAAGACCCCTCACTGACGGGAACTTTAGCAACCCCTGAACTAGAGAATGAAATTTATYTAAAATGAGCTTTCCTTATTCTAACCTCACTGATCCAACAAGCAGGCCTAATAGTCCAGTGTGTACGTATTAGTAAATAAACTGACCCTGATAATAATAAAGAAGCAGGAGAGCTCAGACTGTAATTAACATTCATATCATTCAAACATGTAGCCTGCAGCCATAGAAAAAACAAAAACAAACAGCAAGAACCAAAAGAATATTAACTTGACTGGCGTTTAAGATATTAGAAAAACAAAAAAACAAAAATAAAGTCATTGACGAAGAACTTAAGAAACTAATATTCAGTTCTGCTTTCTGCTGAAGTGGTAAAAAAAGAAAGAAAGAAAAAAAAAGATTTTAGAAAAACGGGTAAAAAAAGAAGYCACTTCTGCAACTTCACAAGAAAAAGGAAATAACTGTTGATGACTCAAATGTGACCCTTATAGAGCCTGATGATCTGATCAGTTTTGTGGAAACTCGTGAAGCGATGTCAGGATGATAATAATAAATCGTGTTCACAGATCACTGACTGTAGCTGGTGTTTTTCCTGTGCGTAACATCTGACTGATGCTACTCACTTCACAGACAGGGAGAAGTCCCCCGGTGCACTCTCGCTCTCTCTGATGAGGAAAGCCCCATCGTGCCTCTGTTTGTTTAGCATCTCCTCTGCTTTGGCCCGAGGAATCTTTCCAAAGAACCACCTGCAGAGGCAAACCAGAAAACCTGTGAGCTTGTTTTATGTTAAAGATAACAATGTACTCTTGTAAAAATCAGACACTTCACTGAAGTAACTGAGGCCTGTGGGAGGAAGTTGGAGGTGATAAAACATGAATAAACATCCCACCTCATGGTGGTCAACAGGTTAGGTCTGAGAAGGCAACAATAACCCACCAGCTGCGAGCTAAACTGGACCCAAGCCAGTATGATAATTCTGTGGGTCATGACACACCCACAGATTATACAGAATGTTTTATGACACCAGGAAGTATTGACAAGGTTTGTTCTGTGGATATTTGCCTGAAGACACCTATTCCTGGTTTAAACAACACCAACTATTGTAAATACTTGACTTTTATTTCTGTCCATTTTCTTTCTCTGCAGAATAGTCTTGAAAATTACCAGTTTTGAAACACTGGTCAGAAAACGATCAGACAGAAGGACGTCATATAAAATTCAAGGTATGTTTTTTTTTTTAGAAATCTAAGAAGGGATTTAAATAGCCAGGTTTCCCATCACTTCCAAGCAGCACATTTRTTTTTTTACTGTCTCCTATATTACTGTTATAAAAAACTAAAGCAGTGAAAAGCTTTTTATTGGAGTAAATAATTAACAAGTGCACTTGGACACATGATGGCACCTCAKCCCTTTTAGATGAAACTGGAAATTTATAATAAAACATCAAATTTTAATCAACTTCACAACTGTGCTTATCAGGACAGAAGCTCTGCAAAAGATTAAACTCTAGAGCATTTGTTAGTAAAAAAAAAAAAAAAAGAATTACAATCAATAACAATTGCATACATTGTTGGAAGGAGGAGTGTTTAAAGTTGATATTTTTCCACAAATTAACCCATTCATGACAAAACTATCACTGTTGACCAGGAGCAAGGATCTGTGTCCAAGCAGAACTGACTGATCTGAAGCGTCTTCTGTTGTCCTCGTCCACAGAGACATGTGGGTGCCTGGTACGTTTGTAACACACTGAACACAACAGGAAAACTCCAGGCACGAATGATCGGTTATTTTGACTCCACTACTGAATTAAGTAAGATTTTGATTTACAATAAACCCACATTAAAAAAAAAACTCACACCTTAAATCTACTTACTGTAGGAAGTCATACAGCAATATCTTAGACTTTTTAAAAAATATACTGAAGGTAAAAGCTAACAATGTTTGTTTTCTGTAAAATAAAGCTTCAACATGAACAAATCCAGTCGGGTTTAAGCAATGAACGTAATTATGGTAAATTTAGAGAGAAGTTTATTATTAATTATTATTTGGGGTGATGTTAAAATCAGAGTCACTAGAAAAAAAAGGCGCACAGTTATGACAGGACTGTGATTGATGCTGAGGACACCCCACAGTTTTAGTTGACCCATCTTCGTCTGTAGTCCAACAGGTTTGAATTTCTGAAGCCAAACCTGGATGCTATCAGGAGCAAAAACGAGYTGTCCACGTTTATTCTTTAAACTGCTGGCCTCATGAGAGTTTGATGCATTCTGTTGGCTTTAGTTGTTTTGAGAAAACGTAGTCTGTGGTCAGTCGTCAAWGTTAGGTGTGTGATCCTCAGCCTCATTCACTGGTTTCAGCAGATTGTTGTACAGTGTGTTAGTGTGTAAGTCTTGATCAAAATTTCATAGTCTGTCATCGACCCCAGACACCGTGTCTTGTACATTCAGTCAGACCTGTGTCCAGTACACTATGAAGTTTGCGTTGTATCCTTGGTCAGAACTTTGTGGGCGTGTCTGTTTATGCAGAACAAGGTGKGCTTCTTCTGCATGCTACTGCACTGAAAATGGTCYGCTCCCAGATGCCTGTTGTTATATTAGCAGAATGGACAACTTGGAGCAGCAGCTTGCCTGGTCCAATTGAGTATGTGAATGTCTTACATAAACATCCATGTCTTCTTTCCATCTTCGTAGTTAACAAAAAAAAAACCAGATCTTCCTACTCCGGCTCATCATCCAACATGAGCCTCAGTTTGGAGAAACRGAAATGAAATTGGACTGTACAGACGAGTTCAAGCAAATGCAACTTAAAAAACCTGTACACTCCTAATTTTAAGTTACACATCTTGGAAGAAATATGATATTCCTGCAAGAAGTGCTGCAGACTGCATAGGAAGTAATATAYATCACTGCAGCGGTTTATATGTGAGCTTGAAAATAACGGTAGAATTGTGAATTAAAATTTTTTTTTTAAGAGAATATTATGACGGATCGATCCATTTACTACCACCTCACTGACGTAAATTATCTGGAACTGATGGCAATGTAAAGGTTTTTAAAATCACATTTGCATAAAATCACTAAAATCTTTTGAGACTGTAGCCGTTTTAGGACAGCAGTAATTCACTTTGATCTTGGCTGAATTTGGACCAGCTGTTAGTTGTTCGACCAAAGAGTTGCACAAAAACTAAAAAATAAAACTACAATTTTTTTTAAAGACAAGCCTAATAGAATAAGAATTGTCCTTTAAAAGAGTTATATCTGACTGCAATGATGCAGTGAGGTCAATATTCAATTAAGTTTAAGAGGCTTTAAGCACATTAATAAAGAGAGAGGTAATCTGGCACCGACTGAGGGTCCTGAGGGAATGTTCTCCAAGGATCCTGCCAAGATTTACCTAAGAGGTTCCACACACAAACKGAACTCCACACACTGCTATCAGTAAAAAAACAAAACAAACAAAAAAAAAAAACTAAAAAACAAAACATTTGCTTTTACTAAAAACTGGCGTGCTCATGATAGTTGCCACCTACTGTTTATCCTGTATTCAGTTTTGGAGCAGCAGTTGTGAACATTCTCAGAAATGAATGYTGCACTTGTACAGATCAGAAAATACAAGCGAACAGAAAAGGCAGTGGAGATGCATGCAAGACCAGAATTCATATGACTTATTCACATATTGCTTCACGCAGCATTTCTGTCATCACTTTAATGGCAACAGCACACTGTCTGTATTGTTATTAGTGGTGACCTGATACCAGTATTTTAAGTACTCCTACTCGTTCAAAATGCCCTCATATCTGGAATGGATAGCTTTATTTTTTGTGTAGACATTCAAATTAAATCCAGCATTAGACTCAACTGTGAACACTTTATGCCGTTGATGTGACGTCACATTCAGCTCWTTGTTTACAGGAGTAAACAGGTCTCTACACATGGATGCTACAATAGTTATCAGACATGCTGCACAGTTTACATTTGAACCTGTCTCGGGTTGAATGCTCTGGTGCAGCTTTGTATTTAGGGAACGAAGCGACATGCTGGAAGTAAAACCAACTAAACAATCCAGTAACTTTCTTATGAACACGATCCGACACAAACGTTTCTATCATGCATTTCTGTGGATTCTCACTAAAAATCTGTTTTGTAGTTGAAGACAAAYGGAGCTAAAAGATTTGAACTTCCTAACTCAAGGTTAGTGTTATTATTACTTGGATCGATMCGTATACTACCACCTCACTGACGTAAAAGTCGGATGAAATGTGACGTGAACATTTAGACAGACATAACATTCTCTTAAAAAAGCTTAACTGCTTTTATGTCTTAGTTTATAAAATATAATAACTAATTAAATTATAGTACCACTTAAGCTTTAGATGCTTTGTATTGAATTTTTCCCAGAGTTATATTACAGTTGATGGGCAAATAAAAGAACACACTGAGCTTCACTGATTTATTGCGTTTGTAACTTCTGGTTTTAAAAGACTCAGACAGCAACAGTCAACACACYGAATTCAAGGTCTGGATGACAGGTGTCCTACTTTATGCCATCTGTGAGTGAGGTTAAAGATCACACACAATCATATCTCACTAAGATTAAYACAATAGGTATTGTTAGAGAGCAGACAATGTAGTGTAAGCCTGAAAAACGTTAACATGCATGAACAAATCAAAGTGTTTGACACAAGTGACACTTTTACAGGTAAGTAATGAATATCTGCAATACTTACGGATGGGCTTTCATCTCTATGTAATTTTTAGGAATGAATCCATCTTTTCCRTTTAGTTCTGCTTTGTACCAGTTCTGATCACACTCTTCATTTAACACCTGAAAGCACAAAGAAAAAGMAAAAGTCAGTCACACCAGCAGCTACTGATTCAAGTTCTTGTGACCTCTACGGGTGAATGTACTGAAAAATCAAGAAYAAGTAAACGTCACAAAACAGCACGAAGAAAAATACAAATACAATCCAAAGCAGAGGTTTTCTGTTGTTTTCTGCTGCTTTTTTGATACAGAACAGGAGATATACTGTTTAACTGACCAATATACCACAGGGACATGTGAAAGCTACAGAGCAGATGTGCTGAGCAGTGGTGCATCTGTGTGCAAAAACATCAGTATTTTTGTTTTAAGTGTTCTTCTGCTACRTTCAGTGATGCTCGCTCAGTTTCTGAAAGCTCACATCTGTACTGGCAGGCTTGATTTGTGAGAGAGCTTGAAGACAGTCTTTGCAGGCATTTCTCTTAACTGTTTTGTGTGTTTAAATCTTCATTGCCCCTCTCCTCACATTCTAGTAACATTCAAGTAACTCTGGGCTGCAGAGTCACGTTTTGTAAACACTGAAAAGGCCTAACACAGGGGTATCCTCGATCCTGGTCACCGCTATCCTGCACGTTTCGTTTTCCTGCCCAAACACACCTGATTCAGTGACCCAACAACCTTTTCAAGTTCTGTAGAAGCCTGTTAATTACCCATTCAATCAAAACAGGTGTGTTGGAGCAGAAAAACCTCTGAAACATGCAGGAGGATGGCCCTTAAACTTTTTAATTAAAAAAAATATGCAATGTAATTTCTATAAACTTGTTTACTTATAGCTCAGTTTGATCACACGCTTTTGTTTTTCATTTTTAGTATTGTTGTAATTGTTTTTACCACACCTCTGTTTTACTATGACCCTCCCCAAATACACAGCAGATATTACAAAATAAATGTTATGGCAGACTCCACAAATGTTGGGTTCGCAGTTAGATATCTGGCCTTTCAAGAGCCTTTAGTCAAGAAACCAAGAYGCTTCTAATCAAAGCATTATTATWTCTTTGTCATTTGAGCCTTTTCTSATATAACCTTGTTAGAGAATCCTTCTGGTGATCAAAGGTTCTGATGCAACAGTTTTGTATGATGCTCTGATTAGAGCTGGGGACAAAGAGGTGAACTGAAGTTTAGACTTTAGTTTAAATAATCCAGTGAATAAAATCTGTTTTCTGAAAGGAGTTGTGCATGTGTGAATGGGAAACATATTGCAAAGTGCTTTGCACAATGGCTGAGGTTAATAGCATTAATTTTAGTGCAGACCTGCTTTCATTTCTCTCTTAAATTTATAATCTACCATTTCCAATCCCAGGACAGCTGTCTGATTGGTGCCTGTGCAGTGAGAGTGAGCAGGGTCCATTTGCTCCTGTAAGCCTGCAGAATGCCAGCTGTCTCTGGCCGTTCCCAGCTGCTAACTCTGCATAAAACCAGCATTAGAGAGCAAGGGAGTGGCACTGGAACAAAATCAAATGTGAGTGGCAATCAGGAGTGGGAAATGAGCATGTGCCTCAGTGAGTGTGCACGYGTGACAGGGATAGAAACAGGAGAAAATTGTACAACAAAAAGATGAGAAGTGAGAATGCACATTAGTTCTTGTCAATGTGGCACAGTCTAAGCCAAAACATTTCAAAAGGGATACTTGTGCGATATGTTGACAAAATAAAATAATTCTACACGGTGACACCGTTTGATGACAAACAAATGTAACCTTTTTTTGAAATAAAAGAAAAAGAATCATAGCAACTTCAGAGTGACTGCAAGAAAACATAAACTTTGTGTTTGTACAACAGGTGAAGTCTGAGTCATATACTGTTAACAAATCACATGATAAAAAATGTGGAAAAAAATGTTTTCCATTTGTCTTATGAATGCCCTGATATTTGTAGCAAAGTATGTAAATATTTTTGACTGTATGCCAAACAAATTTATTTTATAATACTGCTACAAGAGATGGTGGTTATTATGATATCACTGAAACAAAAAAAGATAGAAATGATGACAAACTGAACAGGTCATTCAATTTTACTATCATTACTACAGAATCAACCAGCCCAATCTGCCAAATCATTCTCAGGAACACAAGGGAAGTTGCAACACACCCAAAATATGAATAGCAAAAAATGTCCATCACCCTTATAAGGAAAGAAACTTCGGTTTGATGTGGGAAAAGATTTTAGGTAGCAATCAATCCATAAATTGTACATTTGTCTTAAATAAAAAAAGTTACATTTAGCTAAACCCTGCAGGTAAATTTGAGACAAGAACAGCACCATGAGAGCACAGTCAGGAGCATCACGTGACGTGCAAGTGGCTTCATCTGAGTAAAACCCTGAYGGTGCGCTGGTAGTCCTGACCGAGAGGAAGAGGTGAGGTTTCAGTATTGTCTTGAAAAAAGAAAAAGAAAAAAATCTTAAACAGTAGGAGTACAAAGAAAGACAGWACTGTAGGCAGAGAGAAAGACAATGACTCATCAACACAGTTGAGGTTCAAGGCCACTTGTGGGCAAGCAACCACTCTGCTGAAGCTCCCATGAAACCAGCTCTAGTGCTGCTGTTCAGATATAAGTGACTCTAGCCTCCATTAAGGGAAATCTATTTGAATTTAAATGGCAAACTGTGATACATGCCTGTGCAACAGTTACACAGCAATTTCAATTAGGACAATTTAACTCCAACACAACATGTTATAACTATATGTCTGTTATATTTACCAAAAATACACAGCTTACTAATTCTACAGCTAATCTACAAATGAAGAGTGAGCAGTAAATCACAACAGATATGCTGGTTGGGTAATAAGGTCGTTTAWATCGATCTTGAATTAATTTTCTTTAAATTTTGCAGTATAGATCCATAGGGCACGTGACTGATTTTTCTCCATGACATTAACCTCTATAGTCTTGTGCGTGATGAAGCAAAGGCAGTTTTTAAAAAAAATCTTGTCACTCCAGGCTTACCATATTCGTCGGGTTGATGTTCAAGTACACAAGCGTTATCGTTAACTTCACAYTACAAAAGAAACTAAAGAATTACCAACATTACTAGCAGATTTTTCATGGGAAAAAAAAGGGGGGAGAGAAAAAAAAAAAGAGTAGTGAGT
>NW_013952570.1:622334-628715 GCF_001266775.1 Austrofundulus limnaeus | reverse complement strand
CCCCCACTCTAAACCATGTACTCTAAAAATAATACAGCACTTCCAGTCAAACTCATGAGTAATGAAGCAGACGTGCATATCTCAGTTCTGCAACTRTACCAGATCAGAGTGTCATCTTGCAAATTATATATAATCTCAACAAAAGGAACTTGTCTTGGCACAGTACTTGTAGATGCTCTGGTTTAATACAGCTTTAAATTCTTCAGGTGATAAATAACTAAGGTTTCATAAAAGCTTGGCATTAAAAAAAAACTATTGTAAAGACAGCAGGTCTTTGCACAAGTAGTACGTCTGTGTCAACCATGTGGATGTCTTATAGCAAGCTACAGCCTGGCTATTGGCAGCAGGTCTGCACAATTACTCAAATTTAAGAACGGAACATAACACTGGTTTCCCACAATTTTATGTTTGTGCCCAAGAAATACTGGGAGGAAAGAACTAACAAAATGCAAAGTGACCCAAGCTCAAAGACAGAACTAAATGGCTAAGAACTTAGCTTGACTGTTTTTATTTTGGCTGTATAGGCTGGATGGAGGCCTACTTTGTTACCACGGCTGAGACTGAAACCACAAGAACCACTTCAAAGTTTTCTGTGATATGTGGATCCTGTACTTTCATGTGTTCTTTCAAAGTCTCTGTTGTACAACAAGACCTCCTAGTAAAAAAAGCAAAACTAAATTGTTTCAATTAAGAAAAATGATTGTCAATTAGACTGAGAAGAGGGGAAGGGTGGGGGGCAACGAGACAACAAGAGCTGAACTTGTATTATCTTCTGAACATTTGAGGTTGGCTGACTGATAAGTGATTGTATTTGGGTGGGCTGCTGATAGATGTGGCAACCCATTATTAATCACTGGCTGCAATAAATGGTGGGTAATCCTGTAAATGCTTTTGTGTGTCAGTTAGCAAAAATTTCATGAACCAGAGGATTGGTTTTAATGAGACTTTCAGGACGTAATCATTAGATGCAAATCTACAACCGATTAACTTTAGTGACAGCTTTACCAACTGAGCCACCGTCCCACCCTGATAGTGCAACATATTTGCTTAAAACTTGGTGGGCGAAGTAGCACTTTGTGATATAAAGACTAATTTTATTTTTAATCCAAGATTCCTCACCATAATTGTGCCACCCCAAAGAACAGGGAATAAAGTGGTGACATCAGATCTCCATAAGGGCACAATCGGATTCACACTTTCAAGAGCACACTATCTAGGACAGAAGGGGGGTGACTGTGGGATTATGTCTTTAAAAAAGGTTGCTCAAACATGAGTGTGTCGATTAAAAAAAACAACTAAAAAGGCATTTCGCTGAATAGAAACTGGGGGAAAAAAATAAAATAAAACCTAAAAAAAGGTGTTTTGCTGAGTACAAACTACAAGAAGAAGAAAAAAAACCACACAAAGAAGTCAAAATGTGTCTGACCTATTTTGTCCCCAGCAGGGAGGTGGCAAATGAGTGCCTCTCCACAAAACACAAAAAGATTATCTAGCATTATCTCTATTGTCACTGGAAATGACTGATCAGGTCCATCGCTCCACAAGGAGAATATTTTAGAGAGCACATAATTATGTCTCCAGTGCATGATTAACGCCTACAACTTAAGAAAATGCTGCATAAACTGGTAAACTGGACGTAGAAGCTCTTTTTTTTGTGTGCAGATCGTGTCATGTCGTAGACAGAAGCAACTGAAAATATACCAGTCTCATTGCTGTCTTATAGAAAGGAAAGACCTCGGGAAAAATAAAATCCCCTTGGTTTAAATACAGCTGTCATCGTCTCTGGCACATGAGCAGGGAGATGAGGAGGGAGACCTAATTACTGCTCTGACTTAACACTCTCAGAGGATAAGCGGCGCGGGGGCGGGTGGCACAGCAGGAGCAAGAATAGAGCGACAAACAGTAAAACTAAAAGAAAACAACACAAAACAGACAAAAAACATGGGGAAAAAACAGAATATTTCTGAGGAACCATACTCCTTGTGATCAGCTTAGGAAAAGCTCCTTGAGGGCAAAATGACAAAATGAGGACATTTCTTCAAAGAAGAAAAGCTGTTCCTTCCACGCAGTTCACCATCTTCTTTCTGCAGTAACCGAAGAAAAATGATTTTTGGAATACCACCCATCAGTCTGATGAAAGGGAAAATGTATTTTTACTCACAGGCTGCATATTTTCATTACTAATCAATTAAATACATAAGCAGCATCTACATTGCCATTAACAGTATTTAAAAATATACAAAAAATGTCCCAAAAAGTAAAAATGTTCATATCTTTAGAAGTTTCATTTTGATTTGCAAGTATCTTGTATTTTGTCCATTTTAAAAGCTTCAGTGGTTGATCTATTTAAACACACAGTTTGCCTGTGAATAAAGACTTGTGAAGTTTGTCTTAATGATTAACACCATTTTCTGTATTTAATCTCACAAACTCAGACCTACTGGTTTCATCAGCAGCATGAGCTACAAAATGGGTTACATAAACAGGTAAATGAGACACTTGTGTATATGAGGCACAGTTTACACAAAGCTGATTTTGAATAAAATCGTAGCTTTTCTGCTGTGGTTTGGCCATTTGTGGACATGAGAACTACGCTCAATTTCTCTGAAACCAATATTTTCTAAAACCAGGTCTCGTGATTTTGGAAAACTCCTGCAGGTGTAGTCTACCTGTGGCTGCAATCAAGTTTTATTGCACTTGCACAAGCAGATGAATAACAGCCGATAGCAAAGCTCTGTTAGAGCTACTCATCCTTTTCAACATGTTGGAGTGACCCAACCTCATCCTTCATCAAATGAAGGTCCATGTATTCACCACTTTAGATGTAACAACTTTGTTTCTCATACTGGGACTGCATGTTTTTCGATGAAGCCAGTCGCCAGATACACAATATTTACCCATTTTAGCCCCGTTGTTCTTCTATGCACATGTTCAACAATTACAGCACACACTTCATCTTACAACCACCACCCTCAGAAAAAGTGTACCCACACTCAACACATATGATAAAATATTACAAAGTAATAGCACAATAATTAATTTCTTTTGTTGCAACCCTGTAACCAGTTTTTTTCCTTGATTTGCTTGTTGACTGGTGCTCTCAGAGATCATTGTTGTGTAGGGCCTGATACAGATGTATACATTTACTCTGCAATCTCTCAGGTGTTTCATAACATCCTAAATACAGACAGCACTGATGCTTTTCTAATAAAGTCTACAGATGGATCTAAACACAGACAATTCATTGCCCTATAAAATTATGTGAAAGGTCACAATAATGCCAATTTGGGGAATCAGATTTTAGCTACAATAAAGTCAATAGGTCAAAGTGTTGACATTTTAAAGCTTATCCATTTGAGCAGCCATTATGATTGAGATGCTAGAAGCAGGAAATACACATCAGTGAAAAAATTTGCCGCTCCGTGTTGACTTTGAGCAGATGCTCCAAATGTACAGGCACACAAATAGGACTAGAATGAAAACGGAACAAGGAAGAAGGTTATACAAACACACTCTCTCAATACTAGGACAATATTTGAACTGTAGACATTTACCTTCTAAAAAGGTGGCACTCTAAAACGAAAGCATTCTGGTGGTCGATTTTCAAGGTGAGAAAACACATTCTTTAAGCAGTGATTTGTTTTTCCTGAAATTTCTGGGTGACAAGATAAGATTTGCTGGTTAGAAATAAATCTTGCAGACTTACAATCAGTGCCAAAATACACCGTGGTGCCTTTCTACATACAATTAAACAACCTAAACAACATCTGTCTCATACACAAATGAGATGTAAAAAACATTTGATGACTAGGGCTGCCACAAACGATTATTTTAATAATCGATTAATCACAGATTATTTACTCGATTAGTCGACTAATCAGATCATACGTTAATTGAATATAAAACATACAGCTTATCACGTCAGAATGCAACTGCTATTGTATAACCATCGTTAGATTTTAGCTATATGCTAACTAAAAATAATTGCTGTGGAAGGCAAGTTCTGCTCTGCAGATATTGCACAGGTTTCTCTTTCATTTTCTTAAAAGGATCCCACACTTTTGAGCTCCGTTGCTGGGTAGCCATGATACCAGAGCCTGTCTGTGTAATGTGTTGTGACGTCCACGGCCTACCCCAGTTACCACTACTGTGCATGTGTGTCAAGGACAGAAAGGCAGATGTGGCAGTGGAAGGTGTCAAAGCAGTTTGGAGAGAAAAACAAAGTAAAGACCAAAAAAAGAAAACGATTAATCGATTATTAAATTTGTTATCGATTATTTTAATAATTGATTAGTCATCGATTAATCGAGGCAGCCCTATTGATGACATTCACTTAAGAATTATTCGTCTATAGATCCTGTTCTCTGTAGCTTGACACCCTAATGAAAATCTCACCCTGATTCTCCGATCTGAGTTCAAGTTGCCTGCTGTCCATAAAAAGGTAAGTGTTCCGAATCAATTCCCACAATTAAACGGATTAATTGGCCGGCTGATTTGAATCTGCACAGTGGATCAGTTGGTAGAGCTGTTGCTTCTCAGCAAGAAGGTTGCTAGATCATTTCCCGACCAGGGACCTTTCTGAGTAGAGTTTGCATGTTCTCTCCATGCATGCGTGGGTTTTCTTTGGGTACTCTGGTTTCCTCCCACAGATAAAAACATGCATGGGCTGGGCGATATGGGAAAAAAATAATTTTTCTTTATTAACCTAAAAACTGTGTAATTATTAAGTAACTGAAAAATAATTTAACAAATAAGGTACAGAAAAAAAGGCTGTTATTTCACTTTAACCAATAACAAATTGCTGTGGTTTAGTAGAACATTAAACTCTTTTTGCAAGGTATTTAAAAAGATATTTACCAAGAAAAAAAAACATTGTGTAAATTAGGGCTGGGTCAAAGAAAAAAAAATCGATTTAATCGGTCTTGGATTGATTTCATTTAAATTTGGCAAAATCGATTCACAGGGCATGAGATCGATTCTTCCCCATGGCGTCTTGTGCGTGCTTCTGAGGTGTGTTTCTATATTTTGTCACTCCTGGCTTGCTGTATACTGTATTTTTATCCGGTTGACGTTCAGTGCTAACATTAGCTTTTGATAAGTTGTCTGGATCAAAACAAAAGAAACTAAGGAATCACTAACGTTACCAGCCAACTCTCAGCAGAACTTAAAGATAACAGAGACCATGGTGACTTTTGTTTGCAAAGATTTGCGCTCCTACGTGGTAGTGAAAATGAAGCGGGGTTTAACAAGTGGCTCATTCAGGCGCTCGAACCAAACTACTGTATATAAACATCTGACTGAAACTGTTCTCCACCGGCATGTTTAAATGTGTTAAAGATACTTTAACAAAATCGTTTAGTTTGTTACAAATATTATTATTTTTAAACTTTAAGAAATGTCTTAAAATCCACAGTGATGAAATTTTGTAGTTGTATTGTTTTAATAAGTTATATAGTAAGTTTTAATAGTTTTTAATTGAACATAACCACAGAAGTTAACAGAAACATTACAAATATACAGTTTTCATACACTCTTCTCCAGATAAATAAAGAACTGCTGGGACATTGTTCTGAAACAATAAAAACTTGTTCAGGGCTATAGAGTGCAACTAATTTGGTTGCAAATGCAACCTAATTTTTTAATAATGCGCGTTAAAAATATTTCTTCCGTAAAGCAAAAACATGCGCGCTCACACGTGTTCTGGCGCGCAGTGAATCAACCGTGTTTTTTTTTTCAAACCAGAGTCAGATTATTTTTATATAGATATATTTGTTAACAGTGGAAATTGAATGTGGATGGTTGCTTGCTCTCAAGTCTCAGTAGTAAAGTCCATCTTGCAGTCTGGTTCTGCTCTGCAGCAGATCACTCCAGCAGGAAGCTCACTGTATGGCAGGCCGCTTTTACATATAATCGGCTTCACCACAGTTATGTTCCAGGTTTTTGAAAATGGCTTTATGACTACATAGCTTAGTTTTTTTAAGTGAGAGATTCATAAAGTTCAACTAATACAAATTAAATGGAAGACTTTTCATGGTATGTTATTTTCATTATTTTGAAAAGCCTTTTCCTCATTTAATAAATATTAGTAATATTTCTGCTATTTAGGGCTGCAACGATTAATCGATGACTTATCGATTATTAAAATAATCGATGACTAATTTAATAATTGATTAATCATTTTTTTGTTGTTCTTTACTTTGTTTTTCTCTCCAAACTGCTTTGACACCTTCCACTGCCACATCTGCCTTTCTGTCCTTGACACACATGCACAGTAGTGGTAACTGGGGTAGGCCGTGGACGTCACAAGACATTATACAGACTACTGATGGTGGTCAGAGGGTCCGGTGGCGCCGATGCATGGCAGCCCCACCTCTGTCAGTG
>NW_013952570.1:599205-621932 GCF_001266775.1 Austrofundulus limnaeus | reverse complement strand
GTATTTAATACAACTGGCGAAATAAATTGTTAAAATATGTATTATGTGCTTCTGTTTTTTAATTCAGGAGATTATAAAAAAATCCTTCATTTTATGGGAAGACCCTCTTGATTCAAGAGAAAACTCCGTTAGCAATAGCTTGCATCCTGAAGGAGTTAATTTACATCTACTCATATTCATGTAATTAAGTGTTTTAATGATTTGGCCGATTAATCGAAAAAATAATCAACAAATTAATTGATTATTAAAATAATCGTTAGTTGCAGCCCTACTGCTATTCATCATAATTCTCTGTTCATCATTCTGTTTTAGCAAAGGTAAAAGATCCTGAAGGCCAAACTACAGGAGTTGCAGATCTGAGGGGCAGATGTAGTCTCAAAGACAAAGCCATGAAATGTTTAAGATGTTTATAAAATGTTGAACCCTTAAACATTTGCACTTAGAATTTAGAATTTCTTTCATTTCATTTATCTTGATGTTTAAGTTAAAATTTCAGGTCATAGAATCATTTTAAAATTACTTTTCGGTAAGTTATATGTCTACAAGTTTGGTTCAAATATAGAACTTTATTTTTTGCTAGATTGTTAACAAATTATTTGTGAGTTAATATTGTCTTAATGAACAATGATTTTAAAAAAGTGAACCATTAATACATCAATGTTAAATGCGATGCGTTTGCAAATTTGGATGCACCTAACTTTAGTACTGGTGCACCTAAGGAAAAATGTTAGGCGCACTGGTGCAACCAGTGCAAAACGTTATGGTGCGTTCACACCGAACGCGATTTCAGCGTCAAAATCGCAGCCAACGCTGAAGTTTGAAGCTTGTGCACTTTGAGGTCAGACGCAGGACAGCTGTTGAAACGCCGCACGGCGACAGCCGCCCCGCCCCTCCCTCCTCTGTGGGGCTGTTTAATGTCGGACGAGGAAGTGACTTTGCTTTATTTACAGAGAGCCAGAGCRTGTCACGYTCATCAGATAATTAATTYATAATTAATTCACCAGATAATTCAGAGAAGAGGCTCACAGCTCGCTTTCAGGACTATTTTTTCCAGTCTGATGAGCCGCTGCCACGCATTGCTGCGGATCAGGACACGACTGCAAGCACTCATTTCAGCTAAAGAGCAGGAGCTCTGTCTGTTTCAGGTTAGTGGACATCATTCAGTAAACTGTCCCGTCGGGAAATATGTCGTTACGTCACACAGTGGAGTCTCTCTGATTGGTTGACGCTGCGCGTCGAGCTGCAAAAGTTCAGATTTTCTAACTTCAGCGATTTGCGCCTCAGCGCGTCGAACGCTCAGATCGTTCAAATCGTGCTGCTCTAATCGCGCTTGAGGCGCCGCAGAACTTCCCGACGTTGCTTGAAGCGCGTCCACCATAGACTTTATATGTAAACCTGCTGCTCCTGATGCTGAAATCGCGTTCGGTGTGAACGCACCATTAGTCTAGAGCCCTGTTGTTTTAATTGGACATTGTAGTGCTCACAGCAGATCACAGCAGAGCAAAAGTTGACAGTGAATAATTTTCAAATTTCAGACCTTTGTGGAGGCCAATCTTTTCTACAGATCGCATCTAAGCATTGGCCAATCTCAGATCTCCCAAAATTAAGTAAAGTCGGCGCACTCCTAGTTAGTACTCACTGGACATTATTGGGTCTGGAGAGATGATAGATTGATCATGTTGGTTAAAGTGTCAATTGAAGGGGCAACAGACATTTTGACACTGGCATTTAAATATGAACCCCGCAGACTCGATGAGGCTCTCTATTTCAATCTCTCAATGTGAACTGAAACAGGCCACAGCCAGATCAAGTACTGAATCAATGCACATTTTTTTGAATACTGTGAAATGTCTGTTTGTTCAAGGTTATTATATTGTCAAAATTGTACACCAGCCCATGCCCAACATCTACACACAACCATATTTCAAAAAACTCCAACTACCCTTTTAATTAGAAATGAAAAAGATGGCATCTAAATGTGGATTCACACTCCACTGAGACTCTGTTAAGCTTTTGGCAGTGTAAGCAGTGTTGTCTGCATCAAAAGCAGCATGAGAAACATAGAAGGAATTTATTAACCTTCAGCTCCACATTATACTCCTCACTGCTGCTTCACAAAGAGCCAAGAAACACACAGAAATCTGCTGCCTACTTCAAAATAATCTTTCTGGAAAGCAAGCGGAGGAAGAAAAATAAAATCAAATGGTGGGATTTGGATCAGGGTTTGGAACAGAGCATATATCAGCTTATGGGTCTAAAATGAGACTTGTGGTTCTAAAATATTCAGGCCTTGCAAGGCAGAACAGAATTTGCGCTCTTTAAGCAACTTTGCTGAGTTTAAAGTGCAACTGGCTTACAGTAATATCAGTAATGTAACTTCCAACAACATACCAGTAAGCAGGGGTAGACATAACCATTGTTTAGGTTGTCCGAGACAACCTATTTTTGTTTCGGACAACCAGATCCTGTCTCCTGGTTGTCCGGTGGACAACCAAGCAAAAAAGACCTTGATTAAAGTTCTTTGTCACGGGTGTCCATCATTTGTAAAAATGAAAGGGAGAAAAACTTTGTAAAACCGAACAGAACACTAAATTGTAACTTTTAATAAGGTCATGTACACAGCATACTCCTATTTAAGTGAAAATGTTTGACCTATGAGCAGAAAGAAGCTTATGAATGTTGAACTCTATTTCAAAGAAGAGAATGAGGAAGTTTTATTCATGCAGCTCTGTTCAACCTGGCTGACTGAGAACAATTATATATAATAAACTTTGTCTACAGAACAATATACTTGTTAAATTACATTTTTCTTGAGATTATTTTGGACAACCAAAATGTTTTGCGGACAACCAGATTTTGTCAACAGGTTGTAAAATTTCCTTATGTCTACCCCTGGTAAGGGTTAAGTCTTAAGTAGTGTGTGTTCTCTTAGTAATGACAAATTACAATACAACAATTTACAATTTATTGTCAGAGCCTAAGCTTCGCTTTGTAAAGTCTGTGCTTCAATGGTTTCAGACTACAGAGTTGCTGGAGTTTGCTTTTTGGAGACACAGGAAGCTGCTGGGGGTTGGAAGAAACACCAAACAGGATGTGAAAGCAGCTAAACTATAGCATGAACATGAGCATACACAGACACAAGGACACACTAAAGTTGGGACATAGATTTTTTATTATTTAGTTTAAACATGATTGAAAAGGTTTAATTTAAATAATTTTCCCCTCAAAATGTCAATCAGCATAATTTTACAGTAGTAAACAGTACAAACTGTTCATATATTTTACCACTGGCCAGCTGTGTGGTTCAGATTTATTAACAATTTAAAACTTTTTTAAACATTTAAAAAAGGTGACGTGCTCATTTTTAAACAAGCCGAAGTCTTATTTATAAGTACTTAGAATTTCAGATTAAATTAATCTCAAATAACTTATTCTACCATACCTGAATTTCCTCTGGTTTTAGCTTTTTTTTTTAAGAGTCTAACTTTAAATTTCAGAGCTGCTTTCCTGTCTAAGCCCAATGAATTTTAAGGATTTAGGACCCAACAGTTCTTGGGAAGCTATGATGGTATCTGGGAACCGGTAAAACTCGTTTGATATCTGTAGTTTGTAGCAGTCTGTATTTCTGGTGCTGATTCAAATGTTTAAGACACTTGAATGATTAACTGTTGCTACGTACGCAAAATAACATTGCTTACAGGCATTTAGCTAGAGTGGTGTTGGGCGTCCTTTAATGTGGCCTGCGAGAGCTTCAAAGATGTACCATACCATACCATACCATACCATACCATACCATACCATACCATACCATACCATACCATACCATACCATACCATACCATACCATACCATACCATAATCTTCCGCTTTATCTGAAGTCAGGTCATGGGGGCAGCAGCTTCAGCAGGGAAGCCCAGACCTCTCTTTCCCCAGCCACCTCTTCTGGGAGGACTCCAAGGAGTTCCCAGGCCAGCCGAGAGACATAGTCTCTCCAGTGTGTCCTGGGTCTTCCTCTGTGTCTCCTCCCAGTTGGACATGCCTGAAGCACCTCCCTAGGGAGGCATCCAGGAGGCATCCTTACTAGATGCCCAAACCCCCTTAACTGGCTCCTCTCGATGTGGAGGAGCAGTGGCTGTACTCTGAGTCTGTCCCAGATAACTGAACTTCTTACCCCATCTCTAAGGGAGAGTCCAGCTACCCTGCGGACAAAACTCAATTTGTATCCGCGATCTTGTTTTTTCGGTCACTACCCAAAGTTTGTGACTATAGAATGTAATAAAAAATGTATTAATGTCTTAAATAGACATATGCTGTTTTAAACTCTGAACTGACCATAATCTACACCTCACATAAATCATGTTGATAACTTTACCCTATTGTACCCATGAAATGACGGCATCCCACAGTGCACTGTACCGTGTGCACCTCCCTAGGAGGGATCAAAAGTAGCTGGTAAAAAATGTAGTATGCTGGAGATTTTACATGGTAAATTTAACCAGCTACTTTTGCTGCAGCCCATGCTGGGAAATGGGAATTTCACAATTACTTCACTTATTTCAGTCATAAATTTATATTGGAACGCCCCCTCGAGTGGGAACTCATTGTTGGAAAATGAGAGAATTCAGAATACAAGATGGCGACCACTCTTAACTCAGTACGTACAACTATTAATAGTATTTGTTATTTATACAGTCTTTATAGGGAGACATTTAAAAATACTATTTATATGCACAAAATACCACAGAGTTCAGCTATTGTTTGTTAGCTGTAGCAATGAGATCAGGAATGTGATTAATGTTTAGTCAAAGTTAAATATAAAAACATTAAAGTTAATTACAACTGGCCCTTTGAAGTGGCCCTCAGCCAAATGAGTTGACACTTGTTTATCATTTCTCTGAACTGCTAATATTTTTTGGAATAGCAGTTTTCATTGATGTAGCAATTGTGATGATAAATACATGCATAATCAATTCTGAAAAGTCACTGACTGTTGTTCTTAAGAAAAGGGAATACTTCCCATTATCAAAAATAACCCCTCCATCTAAAATCATCACCTACTTCTGGGAAAAAAAAGTCTGAAATTTGGCAATATAATGCCAAATAAGTTTATATAGCAGCTGAAGCTTTTAAACTAAAGAGAAAGGTTTAAGGAAGTAGGGAGTTTAGGTCATTCATAAACACGGTCCGATGATCTGTTGATGGGAGTTAATTTATTCTCCTCTAAAAGCTGTTAATCTTTATTTATTTAAAGAGGACATGAGAGTAAGTTTTTCCTGCTTAGGGCACTGACCAGACGTGACTGTGACCTACACTTGCTTGTTGATTTCCCTCTAGGTCACATTTGCCCACCAGCAGCAAGTAAAATAGGATTATGGTGCGTTCACACCGAACGCGATTTCAGCGTCAGGAGCAGCAGGTTTACATTCAAAGTCTATGGTGGACGCGCTTCAAGCAACGTCGGGAAGTTCTGCGGCGCCTCAAGCGCGATTAGAGCAGCGCGATTTGGACGATCTGAGCGTCGAACGCTCAGATCGTCCAAATCGTTCAAATCGCTGAAGTTAGAAAATCTGAACTTTTGCAGCTCGACGCGCAGCGTCAACCAATCAGAGAGACTCCACTGTGTGACGTAGTGACATATTTCCCGACGGGACAGTTTACTGAATGATGTCCACTAACCTGAAACAGACAGAGCTCCTGCTCTTTAGCTGAAATGAGTGCTGCAGTCGTGTCCTGATCCGCAGCAATGCGTGGCAGCGACTCATCAGACTGAAAAAAATAGTCCTGAAAACGAGCTGTGAGCCTCTTCTCTGAATTATCTGGTGAATTAATTATGAATTAATTATCTGATGAACGTGACACGTTCTGGCTGTCTGTAAATAAAGCAAAGCCACTTCCTCGTCCGACATTAAACAGCCCCACAGAGGAGGGAGGGGCGGGGCGGCTGTCGCCGTGCAGCGCAGGTGTCCTGCGTCTGACCTCAAAGTGCACAAGCTTCAAACTTCAGCGTTGGCTGCGATTTTGACGCTGAAATCGCGTTCGGTGTGAACGCACCATTATGCTTTCATACATTTCAACGTTCTTCTGTGGTTATAACTAAGGCTGCACCGATTAGTTGAAATAATCGATGATGTCGATTATGTAAATTTGTCGACGCAGATTTTTTATTATCGATTCGCTGTATTACATAACCACCACATGAATGTTCACGCAATTCCATTTCGGTACCTAAATGAATCATTGCGACCGTATTGGCATAAGAGTGGTGAGTTTTCCATGCTTGTCCTGAACACAGCATTGCGCAAGCGCGTAATGACGTCAGCAGCCGCTGCTTCAGTTCAGTCTGAAGTAGTACTGGGCGGTACACCTTTTCGTACTGAATACCGGTTTTTATTTTTGTTATGATATGAAGTTTTTGAATACCAGACATTCCAGTTTAAATAGCGGAACGTTTCGTCGCGGCCGCCAGTGAACAGTTGTTTCCCGGGGGACATTTTTCCTTGCTGCACCGCTATGTGCGTTAGCATGCTAATGTTTGGAGCAGCTAGTTCCAGCTGCGGGTGGCGATTTCGCTGCTTATACTGACTGACGTTTAAAAAAACATCCCATTTTCGCCGTCGCTGAATGTAGTAAACACCTCTTCAGTGACGTGCACAGTTAGATTTAACACGGTTAGTTAATATGGAGACGTTATGCTGATGGAGACTTAACGTGGTTCTATTGTGAAAAGCCTGCAGGAAGTAGTTCGTAGTGGAGTTGGAACTGACTGGTGTGCAAGGTGAGTCGTGCTGATAAGCTTTAACAAATAACATAAAACAATAAACCCGATCATAAGCTTTTCTTAACCCTCCTCCTTCACGACTGGACCAAAATGCGTGATTACTGTCTCCAACCACCAGTCAGAGAAGAACAGACACAGAGGAGGGTAACAGCGACACAGACAGAGGTACAGTAAAAGAAAAAAGTGAATAAGCAGGGTTTGTACATTTTATTATCAGCTGAGCTGTGATGAAAAGAAAAATACCGTCAAATACCGTGAAACTGGTGAAAATGTTGAAAATACCGTGATATAAAATTTTGATCATATCGCCCAGCACTAGTCTGAAGTTGAAAAAAAGCCTCGCAGCTCCTGGAGTAAAATTTACCGAACAGACCGCCTCTGAATTATCTGGTGGATTAATTATCTTGTGAACACGACGTTCGCTTGCTCAAAGTAAATAAAGTACCGYCACTTTCTTTATTTCATCCACCATTAAACAGAGACCGGTGTTAGGTCGAGCCGCATTCCCAGTTTCTCCAGCGTCTCAAACAACAGAGGCGCTTCCCGACACATGTCTGACCTAAAGAGCACAAGCAACCAACAAGTGTTGGACGTGTTCTGGATGTTCAAAACGTAGCTTAAATACCTTTTATTTACTTTAACTCCATCCTCTTTT
This sequence comes from Austrofundulus limnaeus, assembly GCF_001266775.1. Lineage (NCBI taxonomy): Eukaryota > Metazoa > Chordata > Actinopteri > Cyprinodontiformes > Rivulidae > Austrofundulus > Austrofundulus limnaeus. Next base: position 614,500 of record NW_013952570.1, on the reverse strand, counting down.
GTTTATTTGATTTAAACTTATTTGCCTTCCATGGACCTCCATCACACATTTTCTAGTGGGGAAATGACATCAATAGAAACATGTGGAGCTGGATTTTAATTTGTGTAATAAGACAAAACAGTCTTGTTGTTTTCAACACTTTTCATCTTAAAGAAATTAGTTACACAACTGATGTTACAAAACAAAGGGTTGGATGTTGTCTTGATATTTGTTAAATTTTATATATTGAGAAATATGTTAAATAAAAAATAGTAAATATATGTTTATTATACGTTTTCCAGAGAGTGACTTGAATTTTGCATGATTTAGTTAATTTGTTAGATTATATTTCTTTTACTTGAATTTTATATGCTTTGGTTGAGATTTTATGTTGATGTTTTAAGCTTTTTTTGTTAAAGAATTGACTCTAGAGTGCATATTTTGTGTCCATGAAAAAAACTATTAAAGAAAATATTACAATATTAAAGAACTGTTCTTGTTRATTTGATGAAAACATTTTAAATATCCAGTGCACTCACATCAGAATAACTTATAGATCTGTTGTTAGAATAATCGATTAATCAAAAAATAATCGTTAGATTAATCGATTAGAAAATAATCGTTTGGTACAGCACTAGTTATAACAATTACATGGACAGGATGAAACTTAAAAAGGGACAAAAACTTAAAATAGACCTAATTAAAATCTACTTCCATCAATTAGGTGGGTAGTTAAAATTTAAATAAGACATTACAGTTTTTCCAGCTCAACATAAAACAAAGTAAATATGTCACATAGTGATAGGGTTGGGCGATATTGGCAAAAAAAATCATTCATGATCAATTGTGGTATTTAGCCAATAATTAATTTGACGATTAATGCCCTGGAGTCCCTGGACACCCTTATGTCCTGGTCTCATGACCAATTTAGTGGGAAAGATTTGCTCTTCATAAAAATCTGTTCCAAATTGTCAAAATTACAGACTTCGGGCTATACATCAWATTTTAAATTGTGTTGATAGATAAATCAATTTCAGAATTTATTTTTTTATGTTCGTCATATTTGAAGCGGAGAGGATCACCGACCAGACCGAACGGGGAAATCCCCAGTCAGTCTGCCTGGGGGCTTTAATCGTATTAATCGTCAAGTGCCAAAAAATAATCAATTAATGTTTTTCCGGCGATTAATTGCACACGATACGATTATGCCCAACCCTACATAGTGACTTTTGCAAATGTGTTGAAATCAGATCAGTTAGGTATGTTTAAAAAGGAGTACTATACAGAGGTATGGAAGTTTGTTTATGTAGAATGCGAAACTTCCCCTTTTTGTCCACGCATGGTGAGAAAGTACATTGTGAAACTAAGCTTGGCTGCACTATGCAAATCTATAAAAAGGAGCCACACAGAACAGCTGGACAATTGTGCTTTACATATGATCTCACAGTCCAGTGCTGTCAAACGGTCTTAGGTACTCTGGTCAAATAAATAAAAATCTAAAAGCACTAAAACAAATCTTTCTTGTGTTCAGTCACATACTTGTTTGACATTTGTTTTCGCACACACCTTTCATTGCCACTGAGACAAACCAAGCCAGGCTCCTGGAAGACCCCTCCCGCTATCTGCTTTTGGGTACAACAGTTGGCTTTCGGAAGAGAGCRTTTATTTTTGCGGTTGAAGCAAAATACATGTCCGAGCACTTTCAGCATAAACATATACACCCACAAACGAATGACCAACATGTTAACTTCTTAAAGGGATCCCTGATTAGCTGTAACATTAGACTTTATTTAATAAACATATATTTTAACAGTAAAATAAAGACTGTAAAAATCTTGTAGGCTGTTTAGATTAGTAATTTTTTAAAAATATATTTTAACACGGATGGAGCCATTTTATTTACACACAAAGCATTCTGGGTAAATGATGATGTGGATAGCTCCTCGGTGTGAGCGAGCTATATCCACTCTGAAGGTTAATCTTGGACAATATCTGACGATTGGCTCTTTTAAATGAAACCAGAGAGCATTGACAGAGAGGAGAAGGCAGAAATGACTCAGTCTGTAACTGAAAATATGGATGGAGGACAACAGAGCTGCTTCATGGAAGAAGAACCTCAGCTTAGCCTATTAGCCTTCATGCTAGTGCCAACACTATATTGCCTTATATGTATTAGCTCAGTGCTAGCGCAACAAACAAGCTAAACTGAGGTCCTCCATCCATATTTTCAGTTGCAGGCTGACTCATTTTTGCATTTCCCTCTCTGTCTTGTGGATGGAGGACCTCAGAGATGAGAGGAGAATTGTAGTGCTGAGCTAATACATACTGTATATATGGTGATAGCATCGGGGCTAACACTAAAGTTAACAGGCTAAACTGGGGTTCTTCTTCCATGAAGCAGCTCTGTTTTCCTCCATCCATATTTTCAGTTACAGGCTGAGTCATTTCTACCTTCTCCTCTCTGTCAACACTCTCTGGTTTCATTTAAAAGAGCCAATCATCAGATATTGTCCAAGATTAACCTTCATGGTGGATATAGCTCACTAGCAGCCTCGTACCGAGGACCTATCCAAGTCATCATTTACCCAGAATGCTTTGCATGCAAATAAAATGGCTCCGTCCGTATAATATATTTTTTAACTTTTAGTTTAAAAATGATCAAAACTAACCATCCTACAGGATATTTACAGTCTTTATTTTACAGTTAAAATATCTGTTTATTAAATAAAGTCTAATGTTACAACTAATCGGGGATCCCTTTAAGCAGACAGGGGTGAAAAGTCCTCTTGGTGGGTTGTGACAAGAAGCGGTGGAAGTATATATCACAAATTTATCGTCACCGTGATAACAGCCTATACAAATATACACATCGCAAAAACTTTGGTAAATGGTTGACTTAAATGTTTGCATTTATGCATTTTGTCAGCAACAGTCTGATAAAACTGATTCGAGATACCACATCAAATAGAAAATGTTGTACAACTGCAATAAGAGGATTTGCAGTTGTGTTTAGGTTTGTTAACTTTTATTTATTTTTTACTTATTTAAAGATTTGTTTGTTTTTTTAAATACTGATAGTAAGTGTTAAATTTCAGTATTTAGATCATCAGAAAATAGTTTGGGGCAACGTTTTAAAGTAATTAAGAAACTGTATAGCATGCAGTTTGTTTCGCTGCTAATACAGCAGTGTCTAGTTGCACTTTTTAAAAATAAAACTGACATGTTGTAATGGAAATGATGTATTAGCATTTTATTTTGCTCTGAACCCAGAGCAGAAAGACCTCAACACTGCATGCTTATTTGTTCATTTATCGCAAGTCATACTGTCATACATTAAGCACTTTCATAGCACATTGCAGGTTTTCCTAATTTTGTGCAGCCCTCCAACCTACATGCACAGAAAAACGTTTAAAGAATGTTTAAAATATTCTTTTGAGTAAGCATGCAGTCCTAATCCCTGAGCTAGACAATTTTTAATTGTTTCTTGAAAGATTCAGCATCATTTCATTTTGTTTCTATAAAGTAAATTCTTGTATAACTTGAAGATGTAGAAAATCTGATTCTACAGTGAATCTAGGACTATAATTATTGTAGATCAATTTAGTGTCAGGACATAAGAAAACACAATTAATGAAGAAGTATGGGCTACTATTACTATTTGGTAAATTTTCTGACCACAGGGTAAAAATAAAACAGCAAAGTTAGCATAAAAAGCTGTGTTTAACAGCCAGTGAAATCTGAAGGAAAAGAGTCACCACGTTAGGTTGGTGAAAAAACAGCACAGAAGTAATCACATTACATAACTTCAAAATTATACTAATGTCAGTGGAGAAAGATGCAGTGGAAGAATACGGAGCTCAGCAGGGAGTGATTAAATTAATGCACAAAATGTTCTGAATGCAGACATCTGGACACTAAAGATTTGAATGGAAATACTGCAAAGTATAAACTGAGAAACAAAAATGCATAGTTTAGAAAATCCACTCCACTAATGGTAATCCTGTTAATTTTAAGATCTGTTAGTCGTTTTCAGTCTGAGGTAATGGTTTAAGAACTTGTCAAAAAATGAAAAACATATCAGGACCCTCTGCAGGCGAACTAAAGTCCACAAAAGAACTGTTTCTAAAGCAGGTCAATGGTAGTGTAGTTGAGCGCACACAAAGGGTAGTTTGAATGCTTCCCTATTTTCCTTTGAGAAGCCAGCTCATACTACAAATTATAAACAGCCCATGTAAGTGTGCAGATGTCATCTGTAATTCAGCTGGATTATAAAGTAAAATGAGATGCGCAATCCTCAGATGATTGAAACAGACCTGAGTATATATGTTGCTTGAGTTCATCCTGCTCTGCACACCTGTGTTTAGTAAACATTACATGTAAGGTGGACCAATAAAGTGTCTAGCCAATTTATCAGCCCCAATTTCCTTAATTTTAGGAGAACGTTGATAGGCTGAAACTTACACGAGAAGCGGATGTCATCTACCTCTGTAAAGGTCTGAAAATCAGCCACTCTACCCTTTTGCTCTGCTGTGAGAGGGCTGCTGTCAAGCTAAAACAAGTTTGTATTGTTTTAAGGGTATTGTTCATCGTTTTTCAATTAAAAAAAGATTGGAACATTGAAGGTGTGTAGTGACCTTTTAACATCATACAGTGTCAGTTACAAAAATAAAATAAAAATTTGAAAACCAGTATCACCAGGTCAGGCTTTTTAAAAACCGTTGATCAACCAGAAAATTGCAACCAGTGCACCCCTAACTGCATGTGTTCTGGGAACTTCAGCGATCACCTTCTATTCTGGTGTATCTATCAACAAAGAAGTTGACTAAATTTTCAACAAAACAAAATACTAAATTATTCAGTTGTTTTTATTATTGTAAAAAGGCCATTTACAGTAGTAATTAGAGGAAGCAGTAAACTGAGAGCATTGGGCAGCTGTGGCAGAATGGTTAAGTGAGTCATTATGTTACTGGAAGGTCATTGGTTTGACCCCCAATTCCAGACGTCTCAGTCGTTGTGTCCTTGGGCAAGACACTTCACCTGCCTTGCCTACTGATGGTGGTCAAAGGGTCTGGTGGCACCGGTGCATGGCAGCCCCACCTCTGTCAGTGTGCCCCAGGGCAGCTGTGGCTACAATGTAGCTTACCACCAGTGTGTGAATGTGAGTGTGTGCATGGGTGAATGACTGTAAGTGTAAAGCCCTGTTAGTGTAAAGAGTAGAGATACGAGTATTTACTGAGTTAGAACTTAAACATTACACAGTGATTCTAAAAACACATTTTGAAAATTAGAATCTGGCACTTAATCAGATACAAATCTGATGTTTGTCAATATGAACTTGTTTAAACCAGTGGTTTATAATCGTGGTCCTTGAGGACCAGTATCCTGCACATTTTAGTCATTTCCCTGCTCTTCAGCAGGTYTTTAAGTTCTGCAGAAGCCCGTCAAATCACTCACTTTTAAATCAGATGCGCCAAAGCAGGAAAACCTTCAAAACATGCAGGATACACGTGTACAAAACGGTCATACCTCATTTCTCAGATGTTTGTCTAAAAAAAAAAAAAATTATAGCACATATCTGTCTTTTGTATAGCACAAAGTAACTGAAAACTAAAATTTTTTATTAGTTAGACTGATTTTTCTTAAAATACTATTTTGTTAAAAAATACATTTAAATTGTTTTAGCTCATGTAATCATTTAATACTATATATTCTTCATATTTGATCATTCATTGACGTACATTTATCCCACAGCAGTTCTGCCACAGTATGATTTTAAATATAAACAAGCTTAGCACATCCAAAACCTTGTTATTCCTATAAAACCGTGAAGATTAAAAGTATAAACATTTGAAACATGATGACATTTGAAACGTGATGTTCTCCTGGCAATGATGAGGAGCTAAATGTTAAACTGAGATTGATCTTTGCTTTAATATACGCAAACAAATGTTTGTTAGTCAATATATTGTTTAATTAAAAGAACACAAACAGTGAATCTAGACTCACAGCTTGTGCAAGCTGCGGTCCGTCTAGGCTCAGTTCGGTTCACGCTACTCACGCAGGGCACACGCACCCTCGCAAGTGATGGAGGTGTTTATACTTGGCGTTTAAGTTGTTGTAGTATTCTCCAAAAGGACATGTGACAGAACACGTTGTAGGAGAGCAAAAAGCTTGACAAACAAACTGAATGTTGCGCATCGCGCGCAGCCTTAGCAAGAGGAGCTTCGTCACACACGCAAAGTTGGACATATGTTGGATAACGACGCTCGGAACACACAAATATTTAATATAAATTAGGTTTTAGAGCAAAGTCTCGGGAAGCTCCAGAGTAAAGTGCAGAAGGAGAGAGGAGGTTTACTCATTGACTGACCGCTCCTCCAGCCGCTGCTCCTGCAGACTTTTTAGACCCGCCCTGCTCTGCTCTGGGGTTAATTTGATTTGTTGAAAATAGCATCACGTTTAAAAAGGGATAAACTGAGCGGCTTTAGTCAGACCGCAACAGAAACACACCCCCACCCCCCCCCTTCTTTAACAGATTACAGAAATCAGCCACAATGGAGAACTTTAAGCCCTGCAGGTTGATCAAAAATTTACTACCAAGTCTAATTCTGTTTGTTACCTTTTACTACCCTTCACTGGCCTTTATTTGAACTCTTTTAATTTACTACCTTTTACTACCCCGCGGCAAACCTGTAGCTGTAGAAATTAAACTGGTACAAAGAAACACTGTTGGTTACTTGTGTTTTATGTTGGCTGTGCAATCTTATTTGAAAGTTACACTTTACAAAAAACTAAACAAAAAAAAAAACAGCATTTAAAACAGACATTTAAATTTTCAGTCTGTGCAAAATTTGTGTGTTTGTGCATATATAATATGTGTGTGTATGACTAATATTGGTAAATATCAGTTATCGGCCATAACAGCACTATCAATATCTGATACTCTAATTTTTAGATTGGTGAATCTCTAGTTAAAGTGATCAACTGAATGAATGGAAAAACAGCGCTAGAGCGTTCAATGAAAGACAAAAAAAGACAACCTAATACATCATAATAATATGCAATCAAGATAGGAGCTTTAGTTAACAATTACTAGAATTAAGTAAAACAGAAAAAGAAAAAAAAGTCAGATTACAGTTGCTTCTAACATGCAAAGCCCTGACACGTGGTTGTTTTTTATTAAGAGGGAGCTTCTTTTTTTTCCAGGAAGTGAAGCTGTTTAATGTCAGAAAATAGCAGTGGTGATACAGTGTTTCCCCTACCATTATACAGGCAGGGCAGGACACCTGGACATGTCTCCAGTTCACCAGAGACACCTGGACAGGTCTCCAGTTCACCAGAGACACCTGGACAGGTCTCCAGTTCACCAGAGACACTTGGACAGGTCTCCAGTCTCCATCAGGGACACAAAAGAGACAATCAACCATCCACACTCTGTCACACCTAGAGTCACACAGAAGAGCTCCAGAAGGTTTCAAACTGAGAAYTCTGGACTCAGATCATCTGCTGCACACAGTTCTGATCACTTATTATCAATAAGAATTTTATTGACAATTGTCATGAGGAGTCCTTAACTAGGATGTAGTTGGGCAATTAAATATTCATGTATGTGTAAATTTATTACCATAATTGCAGGTGAGTAGAGCTGGGCGATATGATCAAAATTTCATATCATGGTATTTTCAACATTTTCACCTGTTTCACGGTATTTGACGGTATTTTTCTTTTCATCACAGCTCAGCTAATAATAAAATGCACAAACCCTGCTTAATGACTTTTTTTTCTTTTACTGTACCTCTGTCTGTGTCTCTGTTTCCCTCCTCTGTGTCTGTTCTTCTCTGACTGGTGGTTGGAGACAGTAGTCATGCATTTTGGTCCAGTCATGAAGGAGGAGGGTTAAGAAAAGCTTATGATCGGGTTTATTATTTTATGTTATTTGTTAAAGCTTATCAGCACGACTCACCTTGCACACCAGTCAATTCCAACTCCACTACGAACTACTTCCTGCAGGCTTTTCACAATGGAAGCACGTTAAGTCTCCATCAGCATAACGTCTTAACTAACCACGTTAAATCTAACTGTGCACGTCACTGAAGAGGTGTTTACTACATTCAGTGACGGCAAAAACGGGATGTTTTTTAAAACGTCAGTCAATATAAGCAGCGGAATCGCCACCTGCGGCTGCAACTAGCTGCTCCAAACATTAGCATGCTAACGCACATAGCGGTGCAGCAAGGAAAAATATCCACTGGGAAACAACTGTTCACTGGCGACCGCGACGAAACGTTCCGCTATTTAAACTGGAATGTCCGGTATTCAAAAAATTCATATAACAAAAATTAAAACCGGTATTCGGTACAAAACGGTATACCGCCCAGCACTACAGGCGAGTCACGCAAATTTATGTTTTTATAAAACAAGTAGCCCCCCCCCCGCCCCGCCAAGACCAATTTCCTAGGGGAAACACTGTGATAGATACAATCAATGAGAGAATATTCTTTGATTTGTAGTTAGCAACTCCCAAATCGTCCTGTAGAACATTTTGTTTAGAGTCAGGCAAAGCAAAAAATAAATAAATAAACAATTCAAAGTAATGCCGATCTGTTTGGTTGATTAGAAATGCTTAATTAATGTGAATATGCTTGTTTATTAGTCATGTTAGTAATGGTTTGAACTTTTGAAGTTGTAATAACTAAACTAACTAGCAGGTTCCAAAAGACTAGTGTAAATATTAAACAACTTAAAAACATGACAACAAAAATTGGCTTCATGTCTTTGAATCAATGAGCTAAAAGGAAACTTTGCTGACAAAAAAATGAAGGTGCACAGAGGTAGATTTAGTAACCTGATTTTATCATTTAGATGGAAAACAATAAGTCAAAAGGATTCAAGTGCAATATTACTAAAGGCAATTGCAATAGAATTAGGACCAATCCAATTTGTTAGTCTTTTAGGCGGAGAATCATAAAATTTAAGATGCAAGACTACAGTCTTATTCAAGTGTTACCCTACTGTTATCCAAGGAGGACCACCCACTCTGCCATAAAGGTTATGGCATATAATAAATTAATATACATCTAACCATTATCGCACAAAACCATTTCTGTGCGGCACAGGATACCGAAGTCAATACAGCACTCCTATGTACAGACATAACCTGCAATGTGCAATACTTATTGCTTAAAGTTCTGCTTTTACTATTCACTAAAATAACCAAGAGAAAACCACAATTAAAAAAATTTGTATGTAAATTACCCAGGAACCAGCAGACACGTTTCATGTTTAATAGTATCAATGTATAAAAATCAATTTCTTATGAATTTTTTTAAAAAGGAACATTGGTGGCCATTTTCAAAAAAAGAAAGAAAAAAAAGCTGTTTAAAAAAAATGAGAAAAAGCATAATGCTTTCTGTTTTCACATGCAAATGTGGCAGAATTTGTATTTAGTTCCTTTTTGGCTCAAGCTTCCTTAAGCCGACTTTCTCTCTGCCTTCAGGGCCTCCTACTGTGATAAGAAGTCTTTTCAAGACTATGATGAAATCTTTTTTGGGGTAAAGCAGCCATCATACTCTGATAGAGCAGCAAACTATTCTATCAGCTGGAATTATATAAGAAATATTTAAAACCCTGATTTTGTTCCATTTTAATGTGCTGTAAAATGTCTACTATTGTAACAATGCACAGCAAATACTGTGTAAGAGAAAGATTAAAAAAAAGAACACTCGACTAAAAATACACGAAGCAAAGTGGTCATTTTATAAGAGGCGATTTCCTCTATAATCAGTCAGCAGCTTAAGAGTATTGCATTTGAGAATTATCTTCCTTGTAGACGATAAGTAGAACTGAAAATAAATAAATAAATACTGAATTGAGCTCAAAATCCAAATGGCAAAAAACTAGAGTCCTTAACGTCACAAACGGTAAAGAGATGTTTTAGCTAAACACAATTTAATCTTTGTTTTGCTCCCATACATTGATATTAAACAGAAACAGGAGAGATTTCATTAAATCCATAGGAGAGCTGTTCTTTAGATAGACTGTTGGACTGACTTTACACAACATTTTAGTGTCATAGTTGGAGAATAATGAAGTGTCTTTTGAGCATGAAAGCAAAAAGATTCACAACAAATTACATCTGATGATCTAGATGTCCAGGGTATCATAATGCAAAACTTGCCTCTGTTTTCCAGTTAATCATCATTAGCTTAACACAAGTACTCTGCGCTTATTTAAATATTGCAGTTCAGCAGGGGCAGAATATGGTTCTGAAATTTATTTTTCCAAAGTTTAACTTCATACCAATAAAACACAGTGGATTTATATAAGACCAAGTTCACTGAATCATTTGAAGCACTGTCTATAAGTTCTGGCCATTTTCAGTTCCCCTTTATGCATCATAAATGCTCGCCAAAACCTCCAACGTGACATGTGAAAGTCTAAACACAGATACGGCAATGACTTACCTTCAAGACTTCTCCACGTTTGAAACTAAGCTCATCATCAGCCGTAGCTTTAAAATCGTACTTGGCGATGGCCTCCATGGTCTTTGTGGTGCGCTGGAAATCGACTTGGCTGCAGTCGTGCTTCTACGATGGAACTGTGTAACAAACGCAGTCTGTCAGTGGTCAAAAGCTTTTCTCCAAGTCTCTCCTCCCGTCTATGACCCGTTCCTTTAAGGACTTGGGCCTCACATAAAGGTCACAGTGCAGCACCTGCAGAACAGGAACCAAGTGATACTCAGTTTCGCACAGCTTTTGTACAGAGGTAGACAGTTACAAGGAAAAAAGATCTGCATTTACAACACAATGTTATTAGTAAAACATTAATCTCTGGCATTTCTGGTCAATATTTAAAAAACTTGCATATACAACCTAAAAACATTGTCAGTGACCAGTTTCAGATTGAACAATTTTTTTAGCAACACTGACAACAAAAGCTTTTGATGCAGCGTTTTAATGATGACACTTCCTACACAAATGTCTTGGGGTAGCATCACATTTAAAATCAAATTGAATCATCTATCGTCTGCAGTCAATGCTAACTAAGGCTCTGTTTACACGTGAATGATCTTTATGAGACTGATGTTGATTGTGGAAAGGTTGGATATTTACACGATAATGCTGTGATTGCACAGTTGCTGTTCAGACAAGACCACAAAAAAAAAAGTTGACTTAGCAGTAGACTCAGCAGTAGGTCATATGCTGTCAATATGATTTTTGTATTTCAACAATGTGTGTACATGAGCACAGACACTGTGTTAGTGTTTGGACTGACACTATTGGTAGAATGAACGAAATTAAGACGGTGTATGTGTGTTCAGTGTCAGACGCTCTGATGAAGTGAAAAAAGTGAACACCACAAACTTTTATTTTACTGTTGTTGATTTACAAACACAAATTGCAGCAAAACTGCAGCTGTTCATAGTGTGCATGCTCAATGTTGCCTAAGTTGCGGTTTCCCTTTAAATGATGCTGGGTGTTACCAAAAACCTCCACTCTGAGACCTGGGTTCAAAAAGTAGTGACAGAGATAACGATCACTAATTTGTTCTCGAAACGATCAAAATGTATCATATGGTTTGACTTAACAGCACTGTGTAAAGAAAGCTAAAGACCAAAAAAATATGGGAGGTTTTCACATAAAAACTAAAAGTTAGATCGCAACTTAGCAAAGCAGGGCTGTTTTTCCACAACAGAACTACAGAATGAACAACAATTAAAAGAGGCTAGCCTTCGCGGAGCTGTGATATTCTGGACAGGTAGTTTTCAGTGAGTTAACTTAGTGCACCATGTAAAATTGCTAACATGGATTAAGAAATATTCACGTTAGTTTGAACAAAGTCTTATGGACAAACATCCTTTGACTTATGTTGACACACTTTAAGTTTATGTCTGTATCCGATACAACTGGACACATGAAAGTAATCTTTGGCGGTACATCTTCTCAAGTCAACCAATTCAAGATGGCTACCACAGTCAACTGATCTTAAAAACAAAAATAAGTATAGTATAGCTCCCTTTTTTACACAGATAATTATCTAAGATTTGGTGTCGTAGTAGCTGAAAGTCATCCACAACTCATACTTTGAGCATGACATACCGCAATATCACAAGTCATAGCACACAAGATTGTTAAAGCAGAATAAAGCCATGTCTCGATGGCAGCTGAATGTGGCAAAAAGTATTCAGACCTCGCCTCGTTGGCAGAGTCCCTCGCGTATTTCTGCTTCCTCTGAACATCTCGTCTCAAACAGAGCCAAGATCACTCCAGAGCACCACACTCAAGCTCTTGCACTGCAACCATGAAATTATAACCGAATCAACTTTTAACGTAGCACTTTTGCAGCCCTATGTGAACTTTTGAACTTCCAGATATAAGCAGAGGCCATTTTAATTACGGATTTTCACTATAGCTTTTCATTTAATAATTTAAAGACATTTTGAGCTTGCATTGTTTATTTTTTTATTTTAGTTTATTTAATCTCATTCAAAATAAGTAATATATTGATTAGTTTTAAATCGTGTGCTATAAGGGTTATGTGTTAAAGCTGCATTGGGAACTTGTATAACATTTGGGCAACGACTTCAAGATGACAATTTAATGTCAAACAAAACATTAAAACTTAATGTTTTAAACTCATTAAAACATCTCTCTCTTTGGGGTGGCTCCAGCAGAAGCTTCCCTCAGTGAACATCAGAGGACAGTGTTAGCTTTCTGCTCTCTACTGGACTTATTCTTCTTCGATGGAAGGATCCACATAGATCCACAGTATATGGTCATTGGTTAAGAGAAGTTATGTCTTACATTCATTTAGAGAAGATTAGATATACTGTTAGGGGATCTGTAAACAATTTTTTTGATATCTGGCAGCCATTTATATCCTACGTAGAAAAACTTTCAGCAGATAATTTTGTGTAAAGGTCAAATATTGTTTCATTGTACACAAACCTGTTCATTATATCACTGATTTATGAATACAAGATGGTTTTATGTTGTTGCAGTAGATCCGGTATAGGAGGAGAGGGATGGGAGGGATTTTGGGTGTGTGTGTTTTGTTTTGTATTTTTGTTAGTTTGTTTTTTTTCTGTAGTTTGTGTTAAAAAAAATAATAAAAAGACTTTGGACCTTTATGGGTTTTGCTGTTGTTCCTCTTTGCTACAATCACAGTATTGGTCCAAGGGTTACACAGAAGTCAGATAATTCCTACAGACTCCTCAGGACAACAGCAGCTGAAGATAATAAGCCAGTCAATGCTCAAGCCTAGCTGACAGTGATAACAGTAGCTAAACCTGGAGCTGCTGGGTTAAACGGATAAAAGGTAGGTTATCCAATTACCTCGTTTTCTAATAGGCGATGGTGCAGCTCTGATGAGCTCACGCTAATCCAACTCCAGCCTTAAAACGGTCATTAAAAGCAGACAGTCTGCCACATAATGAACAACAACAACAACAACAAGCGTGTGGCTATTCTGCCGGCAACGTTTCTAACCAGTTCAGTTTAACTAGTTTACAAGTTAGCTATAAACCACATATATAACTACATGTATGCTAATAGAATTATGAAAGAGTATTTTTGACATTGACGAAAGGCTTGACGTAGCAACTATAAACTCGTGATATTATTGGAGACAAAGAAAGAAACACTTAACACCTTAAAAATGGAAGCTAAAAAAGGTACGATGGGGTGGGAAGGATAAACTGTAAGTGGCCTCACTAATTTAATCACACTCAGTTTCTTCCCATGTCGGCATAAGTATTAAATGGATAATTTTATCAGTGTCGCTGAAATAATCAGAACCCATTTAAAACCAATCATTAGGTCGGGATTTTAAAACCGTATCGACGCTGTTCCAGTCAATAGACTGCGCCCACTGCTCTACAACGACAGTGCTAGCACACCGGCTAACGGACGGTCAACAATAACTGCGCTGCGGTATGATCATCAAACTTATCTCTGCTTTAATGTACCAGCGGCCAAACCCCTTACGGTGTTTACACCACACCAGTACCGCAATTAAAAAGAAGAAAACACCAGCTTGATATAAATTAAAAGCCCGACTGAAGAGCTTCACCTTCTGGTAAAAGGAAGAAAACACCTTTTTTTTCCATAGCTGTTGTTGCTAGCTTACACTAAAGACAGCTATCGTTTCTGAACTTGGCGATCCGTCGAGAAATTACTTTTAACACACAACGTTTGCGTAAACGGGAAGACGTGAAGATAACTTACCACTTGCGAGATTCTGTTCTAAAGATTCCACGGTAAGAAACAAAACGAAGCCGTGTTGTTTTTCTCTCTCTCTGCWCTCCCCGCTTCCTCTCTAGAGAGGCGACCAACCAACAGAACGTTAGCGTCGCTTTTTACACCCCGTCCGCGCGAGGAGCCTGAAGCTAACTGCTAGCAGAGGSTTGATTTCCGCTTCCTTCTACACGCTGGTAGTTTTCTGCTGTTGTGACCGGAGCTCCTCCCTTCGTGTCAAACCAGCAGTGAATCTGTTTATTTTATCCACAATTATACCAGTGTTGTACAAACTGGGATGGGTAATGAYTGAAAACACATAACTAGTATTACAGGAACAAAACAGCACAGCCTGTTTTTAAAGCTAGGCAATTAGATCAGTGTCATATCTGTGCCAGATAAAACAAACACAAAAAATATCTCTGGAAGCTTTATGTTCTAGTGTCAGAAATAAAGTTTAAAAACGTAATGTCTGTTTCTCTTTCATTATGTKTACCATATTGCACATCTGCTTTTAATTTGAGTGAGACGCACATCCTCAACTCTATGTACATCCTACATGATGCTGCCCCCTAGTGGACAGGTTTTGCTACGACATTTTTAAAGCATTTTTTTATTGTTTTGCCAGAATTTATTGTAGTCTGTMAGCAAACTATCTCATGAACCATTGAAAGGATTTTAATGAGGCTCAGAAATTAATCACTGCGTGTATATCTATAACTGACYGACTTAGGTCAGCAGACCAGTTGCGTTTGAGTGTGCCAAGGACAAAGCACAAGCTTAGAGGGGACCGGGCTTTTTCTGTGGCAGCTCCCAAACTGTGGAATGACCCTCCTTTGGACACAAGACAGGCCTCTTCCCTTGTTGTTTTTAAATTGCTTCTTAAGACCCATCTTTTGTCTTTGGCTTTTGTCACAATCGGGATGTTTGACTTTGTTT
Source organism: Austrofundulus limnaeus (assembly GCF_001266775.1). Lineage (NCBI taxonomy): Eukaryota > Metazoa > Chordata > Actinopteri > Cyprinodontiformes > Rivulidae > Austrofundulus > Austrofundulus limnaeus. The sequence goes on along the minus strand of NW_013952570.1, from coordinate 599,348 downwards.
TATTGTGTTTTTTATTTGTGTTTTATTTGATTACTACTTTTTATTTTTTATTTTATGATTGTATTGTATTCTATGACTGGGTCCTGTCGGTGTTTAAAGTGCTTTACAAATAAAGTTTGTATGGTATGGTATGATTGACATGA
>NW_013952570.1:588736-598910 GCF_001266775.1 Austrofundulus limnaeus | reverse complement strand
CATTATAAGATTTATTCTTCTTCTGCTACTTTTCATTTTATTTTGATTTGTGTATTTTTTGTTTTCGATTGTATATATTTATTTTGTTTTTTAATGAAATTAATTTTTTTGAATTGAATTGAATTGAAAAGAAATTTAATTGAATTGATTCTGCATAAAAACTATCATTATGAAACAAATAAGCCTTTGGGAAAAACACCATTATGAAATAAACGATGACTATGAAAAAGACATTTTTGAATTAAAAACTGCTAGAATTAAGTCAGAATTCCTCAATTCCTCCAATAATCTCTACTATTGGGGTAAAATCACATTGAAATACTGCATTTTTTCTGTGCTTGTTCAGATAAGCATATTTTTAAAGAACATGAAAATTTTCATGAAATGTGTAAATGCATTCAGTTATTTCACAATTAAATTGTCACATTATATATTTATTATATGTTCATATAGATTCTTATTTTACAATGTTTTATTTAAATATTTTATTATGAACACTACAGTGTTCTATACAACTCCAATAAAGTTGAGACTTTATGTAAAAGATAAACAAGGTGGAACTCGACACTAAAGCCTTGAGTGGTATGCCTCCGCCTGCTCCAGACATGTCTGCCTTTGAAGCACAACTTTGTGCAGATGTGTGAGCGTGAATGCACAAACCATTGTACTGGAGCTTTTGTCAGTGGAAACCAGGTTTTTTATTTGTACTGTTGAAGGATTAGAAGAAAAGGACAGTTTTATATTATCAGTCATCCATAAATGGCCTTGACCTTTGACCCTTTGATGCCCAAATCTAATCAGACTGAGTATTACCCTAATGGAGTTACTATGCCTATTTATAAGTAAATAAATAATTTCATTCAGGAGATATTGTGCACAACAAGACAGCACAAAACTGACAGCCAGAGAACAGTATGCCTCCAGCCCCAGTGGGCCTCAGATTTATTTACAGTCCACTTTTTCATCCCTGTACAGATTTCTGCTTCTATTACTGCTACCAAACATTTTTATTCCAAAAAGTCCAAATTAATTTCAAAATAAATGATCCATTTTTTGTTGCTCTGAAAATGTAACTGAAATCAAACCTTTGGTTTTGTTGATCAGGGCATCGGGTCACAGAGCTCACTGGGAGGAGGGAGCAGGTTCTTAAAGAAGGCTCCCAAACCAGCTAAGAGTAGCCAATCACCTGTCAGCAGGATCCAAACACGTCAGAGACCAGAACCAAGGTAAGACTCTTTATGGATAAGTACAAGAAAAATATTTTCTGAGTCAAAATGCAGCGTGACTGCTGAGTCATGAATGACTGTGCTGAAATTAGCAAAGATGCTGAGTTGTTTAAGCTAAAAGAAGCACAACACAGGCTAAATAAAAAAAAAAATCTAGCTAAAAGGTGTAAAGTAGCAAAAACCTACCTAAACAGTGGGTAAAAGCAAAAGTAGTAAAAGGTCATCAAAAGCAGCAAAAGGTTTTCTAAAAGCTAAAACAAGCAAAATGCTATTTTAAATGTAAAGTAGCAAAACACAAGCTGATAGCTAAAAGAATCATAAGAACAGCTAAAAATAGAAAACACCAGCTAGAAGCTATAAGATTTAAAAAGTAAAAATAGCAAAAACATGGCTAAAAGAACCATAAAGCTAACTGAAAGTAGCAGATTGGTAGCTAAAAGTAGCAAAAAGATAACAAAGTAGCATAGTATTACCTAAAAAAATACATAAATCCTAACTAAAAGTAGCAAAGTGGTTGGTAAAAGTAGCGAAAAACTAAGTAAAAGTAGCAGAATAGTAGCTAAAATAGCAAAAAACAAAGTAAATGTAGCAGAGTTGTAGGTAAAAGTAGCAAAAAGCTAACTAAAAGTAGCAGAGCGGTAGCTAAAAATAATATTTCTAAGCAAAAGTAAAGCACTCTGCAGCAGATTTCAAAGGAAACAGTGTTTTTGCATGACTGATGTGTTCTTAATATATTCAGTATATATATACNCTTCCTGGTATGCGAGGCAGGAAACATAGCCTTATATGGTGTTTTTGGGGTGGTAATTATGCTAATCTCCTCTCGCGTGCACGAGCAGCTGGATAGAACAGGTGGAATTTACGCAGCTCATTTACACACTTTTCCTGAAGATAGAAGAGTTTGTTGAATCTGAAGTGATGTTCGTACGAACCCTTTGTACGAACAAAAGTAAGAGAAATTTAGGATACGAAGGATACGAACATGTTCTTGCATGAGGCCCATTGTTCAGAAATCACTGGTACTCCTTTGTCTACAACAGGATATTTTCACCATCACTTTGAAAGGAAGACGTTTTTGTCAAACACAACTGTGTCTTTTTTGTATGTGCCTGTGTGGTCTGATAGATTCATGCTTACAGAAATGTCATTACTGAAAGTAATACTGCAAAACTGCAAACTCTACTGTTCAATTGATATAAATAATTTCACAATGTTTGGCCTTTAAAAATAAATAAGTCTGATTCAATTGATTCCACTGGAAAAACTGAATTTGTGCTGAGCAGCTCCACTGTGTGCTTACAGAAAGCATTTAGGTTAATAAAATTACACTGACACAAGAGAAAAAAAAGTGTAAATAATACATGAAGGCACTTTGCGTTCACATTGGAGACGGTTTGTTGTTATGTGATACAATGACTGTTTAATAAAGGCAAAGAAAGCACCGAGAATTTCTCTCAGTGTGAGATAAAGCTTAAGCCKGTGCAGACAGTCTAACCTGAAACTAGACACAAAACATAACTAGTTTATAGTTCACAGGATCTGCTTGGGTGGGTGGGTGCAGGCAGACTGTCGGCAGTGGAGATGCAGCAGAAGCGGGAGGAAATGAGGATGGGAGAACTTGTTTCTAGCAGCAGAGCAGGTTGAGTGGAAGATGGTTATTTGTTGTTATTTAATGTTTTTTTTTATCATCCTACAAGCTCTGATGTGTTGAAGAATAAAGTTGTTGTTTCGTGTCATCTTTAATATAACCTATTCCCTCGGTAATAAATCTGTTTGTTGATTAATCCTGCAGTCACTCATCGATGTCATCAGCTCATCATTTTCTGTTCCGTGGGTTACCTTTTCACAAGTCGGTCTGCCCGGCTCGGGCCTGGCTCTGATACTACCCTGCTTGGGGACTCAGAGGGACATAAGAGGCTGGCTCACTTTAGCCCCCTTGCCACCTTCGTGTTTTTTCTGAATGCAGGGTTCCCACACCTTGGTCAACATCAACTTCAAGGACCTCTCAAGGACTTTCCAGTACCAATTTCCTCAAATTCAAGAACCACACGTGATGACAATTACCTACTTCTACCGCAGTTCTTGGGCAGTACTGCTGCCTGTTACCAATAAACAGGTTTAATATCATGTAAATTCAATGAAAAACTGAACAACATAGAAGTTGTTGAGTCAGAATCAATGAAAGAAAGTGGATTAAATGTAACCTTACATGCATATCTACAATACATGGACATGTAATTATGTCCTGGGAGGTTTGGCAGCTCAGTTTGGGAGGAGGGGATGTGAACATGTCCAGACCCTCGGTGAGGACAGGAGGAGCTGTGGTGCTCCTGGGCTCAGAAAGAAAGACCGTCTGTTCTGATTGGGTAAAACTATGACCATGGCTCACGTTATTTGTTGAAAGCCATGTCAGTTTTCTGTAATCCTGAGTTATCCACCCTGGGGGTCCGGGCCTCTGTGCTCATGCCTGGATCTGCTCTGGMGCGTTGGGTGCCGGCGGGGCCTGTGAGCTCGTCACTGCTGGCCCCAGGGGTTTACTGCTTATGGTCGCTAGTGGGGCTCTCYCAGTTCTTTCCTGTGGTCCCTTTTGGGGGTTGGGTGGGCGGCCCTCCTGGCGCGGGTGCCTCTTGGGGCTCCGCGCTCAGGGTCCCTCTTGGGGTCTTCGGCGCTGGTCTCCCTTATGTCGGCTTCGGGCTTTACGGGTCAGATCTGTGGTCCCCCAAAGTCACTTTTAAACATTCCATTGGAGAAGATTTTGTACTGTATTTACATGCATGCTCACAACTGCACACAAACAGGTGTTTAAATCCTGGGTTTTCTGGTCGTATATATACTGAATATGTGTATATGTATAGCTGTGTGAATTTATTCTACTGTACTGTCAATAATCTGCTCTCTCTCTTGACAGAAAAAGAATAATTAAAAGGAAAATGTCTCTTTAGTCTTCTCCTGTCATCTCTCCTGTGTCTCATGTCGTCCCTCAGCGGTGTCTCTCAGGCTGCAGCTCGGAGTCGACTGTCTGAAATAGAGAAACGTGTCAACAGCCGCAGACAGGCCATCGGAGACACTCGACAGGCAGCAAAATCTGCCCCGGATCTGACCTGGGATTGGAGAGCGTTGGTAACAGCGGTCGACGCAGTCCGACCAGCAGAGGCCTCCGAGCAGCTCTTAGCACACTCCAGCAGTGAGCAGAGCCAGAAGATCCGTTTCCTCAAAAACCAAGCAGCAGGGTCCGCTGCTGCTGTGGACCCCATCATTCCTGATGGTAGTGGACGGATCAGAACCAGAACCACTGATCCTGTGGGTTTGAAGCTGAAACCTGCAGCAGTAACCAGAGGTGTGAGTCTGGATAGTGATGAAGAGGACATGAAGAAACTGCTTGGAGACTCGATGGATTCAACAGACAACAGTTCCTCTGGACCGAAGAAAACCTCATCTGTAAAAAGACTAAACAAGGTCTTTAAATCAGGATGTTTGTTTTATACATTCTGTGATGTAGTCTTTCAAGTCTTTCCTCAAGTAAAAGAGATTATCTTAAAACTCAGACATAAAAGATGAGAAATACGTTAGTTCAACTTATTATTTGAACACTTTTCATGTTTTTATTGAATCAAGCTTTGAGGACATTATAGTTTTAGACAAAGTGAAAACCAGAAGACACTTCCTGTGTGGTGAACAGATTCTATCAGTTAAAACTTGTTGTTTTTGTTGTTATTAATACAGGAGCAGAACCGTCCCAGTCCGAGGGTCCAAAGCCCAGCTCCTCCTCAGGCGGGCCCCTCCTCATCACCCCCCAGCACGCCCCCGCCTCCACATCGCAGTTCTCCTTTCCGGTTCACCGACCAGGCTCAGGTCCACTTCAGCCCCTCTGTTCTCTCTGCACCACCCTCTCCCCCCAGCGTTTCCCCGTCACATTCAGAAAGGGTGGGCTTGCCTCACGGGGCGGGGGCTCCACGGGAAGTCCTTTTGTCTCTGTCAGAACAGGGTGAAGTGTTTTCTCTGGAGGAACTGGTTCCAGTGAGACCTGAAGATCAACACAGTCCCACGGGTTCAGTTTCCTCAGAAGGTGAGAGGTTCTGCTCAGGTACAGCTACTTCCTGTAGGCATGTGACGGTCCTCCAGCACTGGGACAGGTGTTTTTTATTTTATTCCAGTGATCAAAGGTCACACTGCAGACCTGCAATGTGTTCATTAAAATATAAAATATATATTTTAGTGCAAAGAGTCCACATCCGATTTTTAGCCCAAGTTTCTCTTTCCGACAACCGTAAGGATGCTCCAATTATCGTGCTGGCTCTGAAGATAAATGTGAGGAGATATTCCTGCCGTGTGTTCAGAGTGATCCAGTCGACTCAGAAGGACGTTGGGACCGCTCCAACCTCAAATCAGGCATATTCAACATGTTGGATTGTCTTGGTCTGATATCGCAGCGTGTGTGGTGTTCCCCGAGGACAAACGAGCTGCAGCCTGTTGGACGTGATGTGTAGCCAATCAGAGAGAGGTGATGGAAACACGGAGGAGAATACAAAAGACAAAACAACTGCCACGGAGGACCAGAAAGTCTGATGGAGTCAGAGACGTCTTTTTGTTTTGTTTTTTCTCTGGTAAAAATCATTTACAATCAATCACCTTCTTCCTCGTCGGCCATGTTTGTTTACTCTGAAATCACGTTTGATCTGTAGATTTCCTGTCTAAATGTGTCGGTGTCTTTGCTGTTATATCCGTGATGTTTTATCCTCGCATGTGGGCTCGCTCAGCTTCTGAAAACCTTCCAACAGATTTAAAATCTTGCTGTCTGCTGTGGGCATAAGAAAGTGCAGAGAGTTTTTGCTTCGCTGTACGTTTTGAGTTCTTAACCAGCCTGTTGTAAATGTTGAAAGTAGAGATGTACCAAGTCAATCATGAGTATTGGACAGCAGTGCTGACTAAGACTTGTTTTCACTGATCGACTGTCTCTTTGAGCGTATGCTTTTTTTTTTTTGTACTGTCCGGTGGGAAAATATTTACATAAATAACTGTCATGCTGGCACTAAAAAAATCTACCTGAAGCCACAGATGCTAAAATAAACACGACTGATACAGTCTTAAATTGGCGGCCATGCATTTGTTTGCAAATGCTTTTTTAATTTTTATTTTTCCAGAGTTTGAAACAAAAATCCTCTCATGGTAAGAAGGTGCAGAGTTGTAGCCATTTGGTCAAAAGATGTGTAATTGCTTAGCGTGTGTGTTTAGAAGGACTCACAGCTACTACCACACCAAATGAGGTTTCTTTAAAAGCACTTCAGTACAAGATGTTTCAAAACAACAATATTTCTGTGTCTTCAACACTCTGCGGTGGGTGAGAAAGACTGACGGGTGTCGAGGACAAAACGTCTCAATCAGGACATCCCCAGATGAGACTGCTGTTAGAAACTTTAATTAGAACTGAAAGATAAAGTTGTCTTCTTTCTTTCTTGTTCTTCAGACTTTAAAACCAACTTAATGACAATAGATGAGCTCCTTCCTGTACCTGCTGGCTTCACTATGGAAACACTTGGAAATAAGGTAAGAATGATGACACCTCTGTTTTAATTGTCTACAAGAGCATTAAAACAAGGACGGATAAAAAAAAACATATTTAAAGTTAACAGTCCAACATGTGAAATGTGAAAACCACAGAATGATACAGAACCTCAGTTCAGATTTGCTGATGTTAATTGCCTTTTTCAAATTATGTTTAATGTAGCATTTAGAGCTCACATAACCTAATGGATAAGGAAAAATATATAAAATTTAGAAAAACTCATCATTAGAAATTCTTATGCCTTACTCTCCATCAGCAACTTTTTCATTTACTATTTCTTAGAAATACATTTGATCACAATCCAGCAAATCAGGCAGAACAATGAAATCCCTCCCTAAAAATCCAGTTATTTGACTTAAAAAAAAAAAAAAACAGAATACAGAAAAAGATAAAGTTGATTCTCTGCTGCTCTCTCCAAACCAAACCCAATGATTATTGGAAAAAATTCTAACTTAATCATCTTGCCTGGAGAGCTTTTCAGCTGCTCTGAGAATCAGCTGATCTTCTCTGTAGTACACGGTGAGTCAAAAGTCTCAGGACACCCTTTTATTTTATAAACCAAAGGGAAAATGAAACATCTGAAAACTCCAGCAAGTAATGGATGGGTTTTAATGATACTTTAGGAAAGTCCTGACTGGATGTACTTCTACAACAGATTAACTTTTCAATTCAGTCCAATTCAAGATGGCCGCCACAGCTAATCAACATTCAGACATACAGATATTGAGGTAAAACTTGTAGCTGAGAGGCATTCTCAACACAGACTCTGAGTGAGACATCTTGTGCAATCACATGAGATGATCATAAAGTTGTTCAGCAGGTTTGACTCAAACAGCTACATCTCTGTTATTTCTGAATTTAAAGGGGACCTATTATGCAAAATTCACTTTTTAAAGGTTTTTTACTCAACTTTGGGTATGTACTTCTTAAAAAAACAGTCCTAGGACCAAAAAATGCACCCAGGGGCATATTTACTGTAAGTAAATGTATTTTTAATGTATATTAACGACAAGTTTTATACATCCGTGATTTTGTGATGTCACAAGCCGTACGACAACCCACCGGAACCTGCGTTCAGCCCCTTACCTAGCAACCCCCGGGTGAGACTCCACCTCCTCAATATAAAAAGCTGTCATGGTGTTGTTGTGTAATGCACAGCTCATTTCACAACAAGTCTCCAGTAGGGCAATGGGTAGAGTGTTGGACCAGAGAGTGGGAGACCAGGGTTTGAGACCAGCACGGACACAGTTTAATTGTTTGTTTATTTTTGTTCATTATGAACACATTTTCTCATCTACCTCTATTGTTTAGCTTATTAAAGCCTTGTTAAAGCCTATTTGTTCGAGTTTCTGAGGTATTTTGACCGTTGCTGCTCCCTGCTCTGGTAACAGCATGCAGAGTGAGTGCAGAGCAGAGGAGGGGGAGAAAAAAAGAAGAAGCTGCGACCACGACTCTGCCTCTGGGTCTCATATGTTTGTACAATGGAGCTTCTGCTATTATTAGCCATGCTAACGTAAATGCTGGCTTTGGAGGGCGGAGTTAATGTCAACAGATTTTTGGAGGGCGTTACCAACAGAGCTCATTACCATAAACAGCTCTTCTGAACAGAAGTCAGAGCAGGCAGAACTAGAAAATGGGAAATTTTATTGTCTGAGAATTATTTTGTGCATTAAATTGAATGAACATGGTCTGGATGGCCCACAGACATACCATAAAAATGTCTAGGACCCATAATTGGTCTCCTTTAAGAGGATCTTGTGATGTGGCATGAAAGCTGGTGGGTGATGTCTGTTGGTTGACTCGTCAATTTGTAAAATCTGTAAGTTCATACATATTCATTTGGAGAGGCACATTCTATTGAGCACAACTGTTTAAAAATTTTTTTAAAAATTTGAGCTGATTTTCTTTTATCTGTTGACTCATTATTTCTTTGTTCCTGCAGCTGAGTCAGCGTCAGAGCAAACATGTCCATCTTGTTTCTGGAACCCAACATGTCCACCAGCAGCAGGAGCAGGAGCAGGACTACCAAAGTGATTTTGAAAGCGATTCCAGCATCAGACCGGTTTCAGAGCAGGTGCAAGAGGAGGCTGACGAAAACGAGGTGCCATCAGAGGCCCCTGCTTCAGTTGGGTCTCATCAAAGGACCGGCGACGATTACTCTCCCACTTTCTCTGAGCGGAGTTGCTCCAGCACTTCACAGACCTCAGATCACAGTCAGAGATCAACATCAGCATCACCTGACAGTCAGAGTTCACATCCTCCACGGAGGAGCCGGACTTTAACTAGAAAGGCTTTGAAAGAAGCAGCTACTCAGACTCAGCCTGCTGCACTGGCTGGATCACAGTCATTTGGTTAGTCTGATAAATTAAGATTATTTAAGGTTATTTTGAAACTGATCATGCAGCAGACACCACTGCTTTTATTTGTTTATTTATTTATTTATTTATTTATTTATTTATTTATTTATTTATTTATTTATTAATTTATTTATTTGCTTGCTTTTTGGTCAACCTTAAATGTAAAAATCAAAATCAGTCCCACTGAGAAATTTTCAGTAGTCACTGTTTTCAAATTCTTTATCTCAAAAGCTGCAAAAAGATATTTTGTTTACTGAAATTAAGAGATTTGTCCTCTGGATAGCAACAAGCTAGCTTAGCCCATGAAGGCACCTGTTTGAAAACACAGTTATCAGTCTGTAGAATAATGTCTTCAGGAATTCCAAGTGGATATATTTCAAAAATATGACTTTTAATAGATGATTTCATTTATGGGGGGTGGGGCGGGATTATCCAAACCAACCTGGCAGGCCTCTGAGGAAAAAATAATTGCCCTCCTTGTTGAATCATACATTAACTAATCTATTTACTTTTAAAACCAAGTTCAGTTGGAGCTGATGTGGGCGGAGCTAATGTGCACAGCCTAGAAAAACCATGCCCACAAAGCAGGTTGTGATTTTCCATATTCCACGGTACAAAACATGTCAACTCAGCTCGTTTGTTTAATTTGATTACAATCACTCAAAGCTTTATAAGACGAAAAATAACGTTTCCCACTTTTAGTTGCTAATTGGTCTCCAACAGTCCCACCCTGGTGAGAGAGACCACCATAAGGATTTCTTTGACCTACTGACAAAAGAACGGCGCAGTCTGTGTTTGACCCGCACCTCTTGTCTTTGTCTCCAGGTGTGGACCTGGCATTGAGCAGGCTCTACATGAACACCCCTGTGGTCACACATACCATCAGTGCAGAGAGACTGGAAGGTACGAGTCACAGAAAACCAACTTTATGACCTGAATTTAGCCTTTTTTTTGTTAAAGGGATCCACGATTAGTTTTAACATTAAACTTTATTTGGTAAACATTTATTTTAACTGTAAAATAAAGAC
>NW_013952570.1:586335-588467 GCF_001266775.1 Austrofundulus limnaeus | reverse complement strand
ATCTTGGACAATATCTGATGATCGACTCTTTTAAATGAAACCAGAGAGCGTTGACAGAGAGGAGAAGGTAGAAATGACTCAGCCTGTAACTGAAAATATGGATAGAGGACCTCAGTTTAGCACTAGCACTGAGCTAATACATATAAGGCAATATAGTGTTGGTGCTAGCGCAAAGACTAACAGGCTAAACTGAGGTCCTCCATCCATATTTTCAGTTACAGGCTGAGTCATTTCTACCTTCTCCTCTCTGTCAACGCTCTCTGGTTTCATTTAAAAGAGTCGATCATCAGATATTGTCCAAGATTAACCTTCAGGGTGGATACAGCTCGCTAGCAGCCTCGCACCGATGACCTAGTTGATGTCATCATTTACCCAGAATGCTTTGCATGTAAATGAAATTTCCCCGACCGTGTAATATATTTTTAAACTTTTAGTTTAAAAATTATAAAAACTGAACACCCTACAGTATTTTGACAGTCTTTATTTTACAGTTAAAGTAAATGTTTATCATATAAAGTCTAATGTTACAACTAATCAGGGATCCCTTTAAACGAAACTTTCAAAAAGTAATCACGGTACATCTAAAACTGATGACATGTCTGTGGTGTGATAAAAGGACAAAAGGACCATCATGACAGTTGGAGGAAAAAGGGGCGGAGTTCATACCATTTAGTTGTGAAGTACGGGGGAGGCAGCAACATGTTGTGGGGATGTTTTACTGCACTTCACAAAGTAGATATTACCATGAGGAAAGAACATTCTGTGGAAATGTTGAAGCAGCATCTTAAAACATTATCCAGGAAGTTCAAAACAGACAGTACCTGAAGGGTGCTGACAGTTTAGTTACACAGTGGTTTTAAGGGGGACATATCATGCAAAATACAATTTTTTATCCTTTAAAAACATTTTGTTGTGTATTTGGAGTCTGAGTGCAGAAAATATGGATTTAATCTGTCCTGGTGCTGCGTAGTTATCTTTATATTCTGTCTGGACCATATTTTTCAACCTGTTCAGTCTTTATGATGTTTTCAGAAAAATTGCATCACAATATTTGCTGCAAAACAGATAGAAGTTCTGGACTTTCCAACTATAGTTAGGTGGTCTTCTTTCTCTTCAGGCTAACACCTCAAGAGGGGCTTCTGGAGTTACAATAAGGAGGAATTCAGATCAAAGCATTCACTTTGTATAGACCCCAACTGAGTGGTTTAAATGTGATAAGAAGGATTTAAAAGCATCATATGTCTGCTTTAAAAACAACAGAGTCAATATTTTCGAGGGACCATCACAAAGCTCTGATCTCAGTCCCATAAATACTTTAATACTTGTGGACAGAGTTAAAAAGCTGTGTGAGAGCATAATGGCTACAAACCTGCCTCAGTTCTGCAGGAGGAACGGAGCAAAATTACATCAAAATACTGAGAAGTTTGTGGAAGAAAAATTAAGTCAAACAGTTTGAAAACAATGCTTCCAAATACTAAGAAAATGTGAGCTTTCCTTCATTGTTTGGGCGTTCAGCAAAGAAAGTTCCCAGAATAATTTCTAACCAGCCTAAAACATGAAAGGTTTATTCTGATGTAATGTCAGAGACAAAAAAAGAAGTTTTATTATACAGCATGTTTAAACATCTGGTTTAAACTGATAAAACTAAAAATAACTGAATCAAATCTGTAATTCTTTATTATTTGTTAAAAAGCCAGCAACAAGTGTTTTTATTTACTGGTGTCGTAATGTTGACTTGTTGTTTGTCTGTCAGCCATCAGCAGCTTCAGCCCGGTTGTGTTTGCTCTGAATGAAATGTTGAAACAGCAGCTGAACATGACGAGACACTTCATCAACCACAGAGACCACCTTCACTCCTGCCTGCTGCGAGGCCTGGACCCCCCCAACTACAGGTACACCAGGCTGGAAGACACCATCCAGGTAACACACCATCACACACCAACACACACCAGCACACTAACACACACCATCCAGGTAACACACACCAACACACAGCAACACACCATCACACACCAACACACACCAGCACACTAACACACACCATCCAGGTAACACACACCAACACACAGCAACACACCATCACACACCAACACACACCAGCACACAGCAATACACACCAGCACACACCATCC
>NW_013952570.1:582113-585451 GCF_001266775.1 Austrofundulus limnaeus | reverse complement strand
TAAGAAAGCTGATGATAAAGATGAATAAAAATCGAAGTTTGATTATGAAGTGAAATTCAATATCTGACAGTGATCATGATGCAGTGTGGCTATAATTCCTCACTTCACCATCTGTGTCGCTAAAGTTGCAGCTTTCCGTCTCCAAAATGAGCGTACGCATGGGTCAGAGCTGGCGTGAGGCACCACACATTTTCACGTCAAGTTTGGATTTTATAAATCACAACCTTGGAGTGAAAAGTGGCGTACGCAAGTTTCTGGGCTCAAATTGTGCGTACGCCAGTTTTATAAATCCGACCCCTGGCTCGTAACTTTTAAGTACTTTTAAAGTATTTCTCTGCATAATGACGTCATTGTGATACATAACCCCCTCTGCAAGTAGCATAGATGTGGCAGGTATAGTGAATAAAAAAAATGAAATAAACAAAACTACTGGACTTCCTATTCTGTGACTGGCGTACTCCCTCCCCCGTAAGTGAAAGGAGTCCCATGACAGAAACACATCTGTCCTGTTTACTGAACTTTAATACAAGATATAACTAGCATAAGGGTGCTGTTACCAATGGAGACATGAGACGCCTAAAGAGATTTAGCTAACGTTACCTTATTAGCTTCCCTCAAAGCTTTCCGAACTAAAAGATTCGACATGGTGAGTAAAACTTCCCACAGCAAACATATTCTCAGTGACATTTTAGAGTTAAAACATTCATAACACGTTTAAAGCATTTGTTTGAGAACATTATTCATTTTATGACGTTGCATTTTGATTTTCGCTGTTTTCCTCAGCCTACGAAGCCGAACTCGAAAGTCTCTAAGAGTAAGTTCCTGTAGTGATGCAGTTATTTCATGTTGGATGTTTGGTTCAGGTTAAAGTAAAAAATATTATGACAGATTTTGAAGTTAAACGACAAGAGGGCTTGGGTCAGAGAGTACTTTTGAAAACTAGCTTTATTTGTTTGTTAAAGGTTTTTAATGTCCAAATATTAACCATTATAAATGAAATCAGTTTCTATCTTTACATCAACTGTTCGTGCCAGTGTACAGTGTATATTGATAGTAAATCATAAATCTCTGTTGTGTTCAAAGTAATATATTGCAGTTTTTTTTTATTTAGTACATAGTACACACTAGACACACGTAGTGTCTAGAAGAGGCTAACTCTAAGTACTTAAATACATCATGGCTGTAATAAGATGATCAATCTCCTGCTGAATTTATATTTTTGCAGATGATGATGATTTCTGTGACAGCTTGTTTGAGAATGAAAGTAAGTTCTGGTTTTAGTTGTTTTGGCATTCCTTCTATCATTGTTAGTATTGCTAAAGTGTGTTATGTTTTTGACCTATTATCCTTCAGAACTGCAATCAAAAACAACTCATAGAGGACCACTAAATCGGTGAGTTGATCAAATTTAGGAGTTGTGCACCATAAATGATAAATAATCTGCTCCCCTGATCTCCTTGTGAGTCACGCTTTGCTTCTTTTCCAGCTTGTCTACTACTGATAAGGTTTACAGTGTCCTGGCAGAGGAGGCGATGAAGGATGGCTTGGGTCATTATTTGCATCAGCACTGAGTCTGATAGAAATTCTTACGCTGCAGGTTTTAATGGGTTAAACCAGGTCACAACCTGGTCCTGGTCCAAGCTTTGAATCATCACAGACCTCATTCTGTTTTTGTTCTCAGAAAAGAAAAAGAAAAAAAAGAACAAAAACTGTGAAGATGTTTTTATAAACAAGAATCAAAGGATTCCCTTTGCACAGCAGCAGAAAGTAAAGAATAAATCCTTCAACACGAGGAGTTTGAGTCAGTCTTCAGTTTGTTTGACACAAGCTCCACTATATAAACATTATCATGTTACAATAAGACTTTAATATCATCACAATTTGATTTGATTCACTTTAAGACAGCATCTGTTTGTGGAAGAGGACCGGTCCAGATCTAACAAAAATAAAAAGCAGCAGTTTGTTTCTGTCCTTTCAGTTTAAAGTGAACCTCTGAGTCCAACACGGCAGATTTAGTAAGGAAACGAAGAAAAGCATCAGTTAGAGTTGATCATCACACAGACAGAGCGTATAGAGGGAAGCACCCAGTAAAAAGTTAAATCAAATAAATACGGCTAGTGAAATGAAGTTCTACGCCTGTTCCATCAGCTCATTAGTCTCTGTTTGAAGGAATGCTTTAAATAAATGTAGTATTTCTGTTCCTGCGGCCCGGCCCGGCCCGGTTCTGTCAGGTGCTCTTGATGATGATGAGGGCGGGACTCGATGTTTGCTGACTCGTCTCAGAGATGGAGCTCTGCTCGGCGGGCTTGGCGAAGACCCGTGGTGTGTTCAGGTTGTAGACTCCTGCTCGGAAAAAGCAGGCTTTCAGAGCGAGGCTCACCACCTCCTGCTGGCCCAGCTGCAGCTTGTACTGGCTCTGACCCACCCAGGCAAACGAACTGTGGACCTCCAGAGACTCCAGGCTAAAGAAAACAACAACAAAACACATCAAACAATGAGAACATGGATTAACAACCACCCTTACAAAAAATGTTTGCTCTGCAATGATTTGATTTGATTCATTTATTTAACAGGAAAAGATTATTAAAAATCAAGCCTGACTCAGCATAATTGATGTTTTACAGCAGGTTCCTGTTCTGCAGCACATAAAACACTCAGAATTACAGCATCACAATCACATCATTATTATTACACCATAGACACAAAGACAAACAAGCATACCAATTAATCAGTCTTCAAAAGGGATCCATGATTAGTTGTAACATAAGACTTTATTAAATAAACATATATTTTAACTGTAAAATAAAGACTGTAAAAATACTGTAGGATGTTCAGTTTTTATCATATTTAAACAAAAAGTTTAAAATATATTTTAACATGGACGGGGCCATTTTATTTACATGCAAAGCATTGTGGGTAAATGATGACGTGGATAGGTCATCGGTGCGAGGCTGCTAGCGAGCTATATCCACCCTGAAGGTTAATCTTGGACTGTAGGATGTTCAGTTTTTATCATATTTAAACAAAAAGTTAAAAATATATTTTAACACGGACGGGGCCATTTTATTTACATGCAAAGCATTCTGGATTAATGATGATGTCGGCGCTAGCGCTAAAGCTAACAGGCTAAGCTGAGGTTCTTCTTCCATGAAGCAGCTCTGTTGTCCTCCATCTATATTTTCAGTTACAGGCTGAGTCATTTCTACCTTCTCCTCTCTGTCAACGCTCTCTGGTTTCATTTAAAAGAGTCAATCATCAAAGGTCACTGAGGTGGTCAAAAACCTCCTCGGTGGCAGGGCCCCGGGGGTGGATGAGATCCGCCCGGAGTTCCTCAAGGC